>NC_069505.1:256476885-256601885 GCF_027579735.1 Bombina bombina
TAATTTAAGTTCACTGGATGTACAAATAACAGAGATTTGTACTTATAAAGGGACATTAAACACTAAATAAATGCTAGATAGAATGATGCAAAGAAAAGATTAGTCAGAGAATAACATGTAGATGTATTTTTTAAGTTTCATTAGCTGTTTAAATATTGACAAAATAAGTGTAAAGTTTTAGTGTCTATAAAACAATGGGAGCTGCCATGTTGTAACTTAGGTTACCTTCTCTGCTGTGGCCAATTAGGGACAGTTATAAATAGGTCACTAGAGTGTGCAGCCAATGGCTGTGGGGAATATAACAGTGTTCTACACTTCCATTTCTAATAGGAACTGAAAAGCTCACAATTTCAGAATGGAATTACAGGAAAAGGGGACAAAAGGTATATTGCAGAGTTTTATTTCCATATACGATTTATCTTTTTATATTACAATCTCAAAGTGTTAAATGTCTCTTAAGTACAAAATACAAAGTGTAATTGTTGTTTTATCATAAAATTGGCTGAACATGGGTGTGTATGAAATTGTCTCTCAAATTCAACGTAATCATCTAAACTTTTCTGCCCTACAGATCTCACTGTTTTTTCTAGCATCTTAAAAGTTGTGGAGCTTTTATCAAAATACTTAAAACACTAATTACTCTGAAAGGAAAACCTATGCATATAAAAATAAAAGCAAATGTAAGATATAGTACACAGAAAACAGCGTATTATGATTTGTATTACACGTAATAGTAAAATTTAAACATATGTACTTCATTGCAAGCTTTTACATAGCAGAGAGTTCTCATTATTTCATAGGAAAAGCCCATGTCCTTTGAAAATTGCACTAAAACTATCCCTGCGAGGCTAAAGGTGTTTTTTACGTTTTTTCTTGGGAACTTTTGATCTTCATCCCTTATTGCCTGATAATCTAAAGCTCTCCGATCGGATGAGATGATCTGAAATTAACCTCCATCACTGCAAGATCCCTCAAAAGATTCTAGAAAGGCCAATTTTACTATAATTCCCAAGGGGTGTTCTCTGTATTTCTGTATATGAAGGAGAGACAAGCCCAGTGCAAAGATTTGAGAGCAAAAGTGATCAATTAAACTATAGTAACAATCATTCATTCAATTAACAGCACATGAGTGTATACAAAGATAAAAACCTACAGTGATATTCCAATTGCAACCAAAGGCATAAGAAAAAAAACAGCATATTTAAAATAGCATTATCGAATGTAACAGCCGTCTATAATATCCTGATTATAGGCTGCACCCGATTATAGGCTGCACCCGATTATAGGCCGCACCCGATTATAGGCCGCACCCCTTATTTAAATATTCTAATTAGGGGTTGAAAAGTGTGACCTATACTCATGACAATACGATATTTATAAATTGATATTCATATATATATATATATATATATATATATATATATATATATATATATATATATATATATATATATAGATAGACAGCAGGCAGGCCAGCACTCACGGTTAACATTTCATCCACCCAGGGTGCTTCCATTCGGCTTAATTACGAGTCTTGCATTAGCCTTAAAAAGCAGCGTTGAGAGGTCCCAACGCTGCTTTTTAACGACCGCTGGTATTACGAGTCTGGCAGGTACAGGTGTATCGCTCACTTTTCCTCCGCGACTCGAGCTTACCGCAAATCCCCTTACGTAAATTGCATATCCTATCTTTTTAATGGGATTTGCCTAACGCCGGTATTACGAGTCTTGGAAGAATTGAGCGGTAGATCCTCTCCTGTCAAGACTCCTACCACATTTAAAAGTCAGTAGTTAAGAGTTTTATGGGCTAACGCCGTAACCTAAAACTCTTAACTAAAGTGCTACAAAGTACACTAACACCCATAAACTACCTATTAACCCCTAAACCGAGGCCCCCCTCACATCGCAAACACTTAAATAAAGTTTTTAACCCCTAATCTGCCGACCGGACATCGCCGCCACTGTAATAAATATATTAACCCCTAAACCACCGCACGCCCGCCTCGCAAACACTAGTTAAATTTTATTAACCCCTAATCTGCCGTCCCTAACATCGCAGACACCTATCTACATTTATTAACCCCTAATCTGCCACCCCCAACGTCGCCGCTACTATATCAAATTTATTAACCCCTAAACCTAAGTTTAACCCTAAGTCTTACCCCCCCTAACTTAAATATAATTTTAATAAAACAAAATAAAATTACTACAATTAAATAAATTATTCCTATTTAAAACTAAATACTTACCTGTAAAATAAACCTTAAGATAGCTACAATATAACTAATAGTTACATTGTATCTATCTTAGGGTTTATATTTATTTTACAGGCAACTTTGTATTTATTTCACCTAGGTACAATAGTTATTAAATAGTTATTAACTATTTAATAACTACCTAGTTAAAATAAGTACAAATTTACCTGTAAAATAAATCCTAACCTATGTTACAATTACACCTAACACTACACTATCATTAAATTAATTTACTAAATTACCTACAATTAAATATAATTAAATTAAATAAACTAAAGTACAAAAAAACCACAGAATTACAGAAAATAAAACAATAATTAAACATTTTTTTAAACTAATTACACCTAATCTAATCCCCCTAACAAAATAAAAAAGCCCCCCAAAATAATAAAATTCCCTACCCTATACTAAATTAAAAATAGCCCTTAAAAGGGCCTTTTGCGGGGCATTGCCCCAAAGTAAACAGCTCTTTTAACTGTAAAAAAAATACAATACCCCCTCAACATTAAAACCCACCACCCACACACCCAACCCAACTCTAAAACCCACCCAATCCCCACTTAAAAAAACCTAACACTATCCCCTTGAAGATCACCCTACCTTGAGACGTCTTCACCCAGCCGGGCACAAGTGGACCTCCAGAGGGGCAGAAGTCTTCATCCGATCCGGGCAGAAGAGGTCCTCCAAGCGGCAGAAGTCTTCATCCATCCAGAGCGGAGCGGGTCCATCTTCAATCCAGCCGACGCGGAGCATCCTCTTCAAACAAAGTCCAAGTGAAGAATGAAGGTTCCTTTATATGACGTCATCCAAGATGGCGTCCCTTGAATTCCTATTGGCTGATAGGATTCTATCAGCCAATCGGAATTAAGGTAGGAAAAATCCTATTGGCTGATCCAATCAGCCAATAGGATTGAGGTTGCATTCTATTGGCTGATTGGAACAGCCAATAAAATGCGAGCTCAATCCTATTGGCGGATTGGATCAGCCAATAGGATTGAACTTCAATCCTATTGGCTGACTGGATCAGCCAATAGGATTTTTCCTATCTTAATTCCGATTGGCTGATAGAATCCTATCAGCCAATCGGAATTCAAGGGACGCCATCTTGGATGACATCCACTCCGGATGGATGAAGATAGAAGATGCCGCCTGGATGAAGCCTTCTGCCCATCTGGAGGTCCTCTTCTGCCCGGATCGGATGAAGACTTCTGCCCCTCTGGAGGTCCACTTGTGCCCGGCTGGGTGAAGACGTCTCAAGGTAGGATGATCTTCAAGGGATAGTGTTAGGTTTTATTAAGGGGGGATTTGGTGGGTTTTAGAGTAGGGTTGGGTGTGTGGGTGGTGGGTTTTAATGTTGGGGGGGTATTGTATTTTTTTTTACAGGTAAAAGAGCTGCTTACTTTGTGTAGGTAGGTTGTGGTGACATTGGGGGGGAAGATTAGGGGTTAATAAATATAATGTAGGGTTGGGCGATGTTTGGGGCAGCAGATTAGGGGTTCATAGGGATAATGTAGGTGGCGGCAGTGTCCGGAGCAGCAGAGTAGGGGTTAATAATTATAATGTAGGTGGCGACGATGTCGGGGATGGCAGATTAGGGGTTAATAAGTATAAGATTAGGGGTGTTTAGACTCGGGTTCATGTTAGGTTGTTAGGTGTAGACATAAAATTCCTTTCCCCATAGGAATCAATGGGGCTGCGTTAGGAGCTGAACGCTGCTTTTTTGCAGGTGTTAGGTTTTTTTTTCAGCCGGCTCAGCCCCATTGATACCTATGGGGAAATCGTGCAGAAGCACGTTTAGCCAGCTTATAGCTACCGTAAGCAACGCTGGTATTGAAATTTTGCTCTATGCTCACTTTTTTGCGGCTAACGCCGGGTTTAAAAAAACCTTATAATACCAGCGTTGTCTTAAGGTAGCGTTAAAAAAAAGGCTCGTTAGCAACGCACCCCTGTTACAGAAAAACTCGTAATCTAGGCGATAGTATTGATAGTAGTAAAGAATGGGGATGCTTTTCTCAGACACAGGTATGAGAAAAGTAGGATTCGGCACAGGTCTCATGCACAATTTACCAAAAAGCAGGCATTCACGGTAACATTTCACAAAAACGCCTTTAATGTCAATCCTTGATCAACTTAGATCCATTGTCCATAGGAGCCTTTGTCAAATGATTTTATTTAACGTTAGGTAATTTATTGTCACCTTCGTTACTACATTACATGTCATGGCTACCACAGAGAAAAGAATCCTATAAATGTGGAGATTCTAGGTGTAAAACCTGTGATCATGCGTGGTATGGCCACTCTTTCAGGTTTAGCGCAGTGTGAATAGGCCCCTAGCATAATTTATATAGCCTGTGCAATTTTAACTTTCCAGTTTACTTCTATTATCTAATTTGCTTTCTTGGTATCCTTTTTTGAAAAGCATATCTAGGTAGGCTCATGAACAGCAATGCACCACCAGGAGTTTATATGCTGATTGGTGGCTGCACATAAATGCCTCTTGTCATTGGCTTACTTGATGTGCTCAGCTAGCTCCTACTAGTGCATTGCTGCTCCTTCAACAAAGGATGCCAAGAGAATTAAGTAAATTTGACAATAGAAATAAATTGGAAACGTGTTAAATATTGTATGTTTCAGTTGATTCATAAAAGTTAAATTAGCATTATGTCCCTTTAAAACCAGATGGTACAATATTCTGCCCTGCTTCAATGTGATTGTGCACCCCTGATGGGCACATTAGGTGACTGTCTGACCTGCGTTATGGAAGCCCCAGCCTTGCAAGGTTTACCTGATGAAAAAAGCACCTTCAGATGGGCAGAGCACGATCAGACAATGGATAAAAACTTAACACCATACAGATGTTGTTGGGATTACAGAATCCCAATGAACCAGGAACAATATCTAATAACCAGGATCCGGCTACCTCCAATCACGGCATGGCCTCAGGCAATGTTTGCTCTGGGGGGGAAGCCGTGATTGGAGGAAGCCGGATTTGTCATTGATGACGTATGAAGAGAGGATCTGCGTGCGGGGGAAGCTGCTCCGGCTGTGAAGAGGAGAGAGGTAAGTTTTTAAACAAAACGACTGCTTTATAAACTTTGATGAATGAAAGTGAACCTGTTTTTAATAGTATTTTTAAAAAATGGGCTTTCATTCATCAAAGTTTACCTTCACTTTAAGATCACTGCTTCTTAATGCATGTTTCAGGAGAACCTGAAACTACAGGGGTTAGATTGCTGCATCCGCTGCTTGTTAAATCTACCCCATAAACTCACACAAACACACACACACACATGCACACACACACATACACACATGCACACGCACACACACACATGCATGCACACAGACACACACATACACACGCACATGCACACACACATGCACAAACACACACATACACATATATATATATATACACACACACGCACACACACATACATATATATATATACACACACATATGCACACACACACGCATGCACATACACACATGCATGCACACACACACACACATGAACACGCACACATGCACACACACACACGCACACATACACATATATATATATATACACACACACATGCACACACGCACGCACACACATATGCACACACACACACACGCACACATGCACACACACGCACACATGCACACACACACACATGCACAAACACACACATGCACATGCACACACACATGAACAAACACACACATGCACACACGCACACATACACATGCAAACATGCACATGCACACACACACACATGCACACACACACGCATACACATACACACACATGCGCACACACACACACACATGAACACACACACATGCACACATACACATATATATATATACACACACACACATGCACACACACATACACACGTGCACACGCACACATGCACACACACACACAAACACACACATGCACAAACACACACACACGCTCATGCACACACACACGCACATGCACACACACACGCACATGCACACACACACATGCACACACACATGCACACACATGCACACACACACTCATGCATTAACATATACAAACACATAAAAATCCACATATACACAGGCACACACATACACTAACATATACACAGGCATCACACACATACACTAACATATACACAGGCACACAAATACACTAACATATATACAGGCACACACATACACTAACATATAAACAGGCACCACACACATACGCTAACATATACACAGGCACACACATACACTAACATATACACAGACACACACATACACTAAAATATACACAGGCACACACAAGCACTAACATATATGCAGACAAACACATACACTAACATATATACAGGCACACACATACACTAACATATACACATGCACACACACATACACTAACATATACACAGGCCCCACACACATACACTAACATATACACAGGCACACACATACACTAACATACACCCCGGCACACACATACACTAACATATACACAGGCACACACATACACTAACATATATACAACACACATACACTAATATATACAAAGGCACACACATGCACTAACATATTCACAGGCACACAAATACACTAACACATATACACAGGCACACATATACACTAACATATACACAGGCACACACATACACTAACATATACACAGGCACACATATACACTACCATATACACAGGCACACAAATACACTAACATATACACAGGCACACACATACACTAACATATATACACACACAGACTTTTAGCATTTTATTTTTACAGAAGCACTTAGAACTGTAGCATTAAGCATGTTTAAAGCATTCCATAGTTAGGTTGATCTTGGAGTTGCTGACTGGACATTAAATGCACCCAACTGGAAAATGCTGCACTGCAGTAAGGTAATAGAAGTCACTACATAAAGCATCTTCAGCCATTTCTTGTCAAATTTTAGTATAATGTGGGTGATAAGGTTAAGGTTTGGTGTCATCTCTCAGAGCACTAGTACTGGACTTCTGTAACAGAGCCATGCTTGGACTCGCTGCTGATGCTCAAGATGAATATCAGTAACCAAGGTATAGCAGTGTCAAAGAATCAAAGCGTTTGTCATTTTTTTTTTAACTTATAGCAGTTTGGAGTTTAACACCGTTGTATTACAGGGTCTGTAGCCTTCCCAAGGATACTGTACATTTTTAACCAACTCCAATATTCTGCAGCACAGTGTCTCCCTCTAGTGGAAAATAGTTATATTACAATTCATATTGTAACAAAATAATTGTAAATTTGATGCCAAAAAATGAATTGGTACAGCAATCCAGTCTATTAGATAGAAAAGAGCTGGCTTTATTAGAGGGACATACAATTATTATTACTGTTAGGGATAGCTTTTATTGTGCATATAACCTGTTCTCTATGCTGATTTAGGGCATGAGCCATAGCTGAAATATTTCATTATCATACAAACAACAAAATAGAGAAACGCACTCAACTGAAACAGAACAAAAGCTAGAAACACTTCCGTGCTTGTCCACAAGGCCAGTGCAAGGGTGCAATCTCTTTTAGCACATTATGCCTTTCACAGAGAAAAAACATCCTGTAGCATATCAGTCTGATCCTGCCCAATGACAGTCCAGCGCCGAAATACCAGGCAATTCTTCTCTGAACAAGAGAAAACAACAAACCCCAGACGTACGTTTCGGCCTCCCTTGTGCCTCATCAGTGAGGTGCAGTTGCATCTCTCTAGGGCATATGTGCAAGGAGTCTACGCCTGGGTTCCCCTTTTTACTCTTAGGGAGACCAAAGAGTAATTTGCATACAAACAAGAAAATAGAGAGACGCACTCAACTGAGACAGAACAAAAGCTAGAAAAACTTCAATAAAATCACGTCATTCTTTCTTTCTTTCGTAACTCTTTCTCTATATTTGTTTTTCTATCCCGATAATATTCTGACTTAAAAAGTTTGTATTTTACTCACATCTTTCGAATTGCACTCATTGTGGGGAGGTCTGATTAGTGCACTATAAAATGGTAAGATGAATTAGTTTTTCTTCTAGTAATATCCCTCTATATAAAAGCACCATCCTGCTGGCACTCCTGATGTATTGCATTGCTTGTCTACTTTTAAATTATTTAAAATAATAACTATCAAATCTCATTCGCCTAGATTTAGAGTTCTGCGGTAGCCGTCAAAAGCAGCGTTAAGGGCTCCTAACGCTGCTTTTGTCAGCCCGCTGGTATTTAGAGTCAGCCAGAAAAGGGTCTACCGCTCACTTTCCAGCTGCGACTTTTCCATACCGCAGATCCCCTTACGCCAATTGCGTAACCTATATTTTCAATGGGATCTTCCTAACGCCGGTATTTAGAGTCTTGGCTGAAGTGAACAGTAGACCCTCTACCGACAAGACTCCAGCCGCAGAAAAAAGTCAATAGTTAAGAGCTTTATGGGCTAACGCCGGTTTATAATGCTCTTAACTACTGTGCTCTAAAGTACACTAACAACCATAAACTACCTATGTACCCCTAAACCGAGGTCCCCCCACATCGACGCCACTATAATAAATATTTTTAACCCCTATTCTGCCGAACGCACACCGCCGCCACCTACATTATCCCTATGAACCCCTAATCTGCTGCCCCTAACATCGCTGACACCTGATCGGAACAGCCAATAGAATGCAAGCTCAATCTGTCTGATTGGCTGATTGGATCAGCCAATCCGATTGAACTTGAATCTGATTGGCTGATTCAATCAGCCAATCAGATTTTTCCTACCTTAATTCCGATTGGCTAATAGAATCCTATCAGCCAATCGGAATTCGAGGGACGCCATCTTGGATGACGTCATTTAAAGGAACCTTCATTCGGCGAATAGGCATCGTGGAAGAAGGATGGATCCGCGTCGGCTGGAAGAAGATGGCTCCACTCCAGATGGATGAAGATAGAAGATGCCGCTTGGATGAAGATGTCTACCGGTCCAGATGTCCTCTTCTGTCCGGATAGGATGAAGACTTCTGCCACTCCGGATGTCCTCTTTTGGTCCATCGGTGTCTGGCTGGGTGAACACGACTCAAGGTAGGGAGATCTTCAGGGGGGTAGTGTTAGGTTTATTTAAGGGGATTTGGGTTATAGTAGGGGTATGTGGGTGGTGGGTTGTAATGTTGGGGAGTGGTATTATGTGTTTTTTTACAGGCAAAAGAGCTGATTTCTTTGGGGCATGCCCCGCAAAAAGCCCTTTTAAGGGCTGGTAATAGAGCTGTTAACTTTTTAAATTTAGATTAGGGTAGGGAATTTTTTTTATTTTGGGGGGCTTTGTTATTTTATTAGGGGGCTTAGATTATTATTTATTTATTAATATATATATATATATATATATATATATATATATATATATATATATATATTATTTAATTGTAGGTAATTGTAGGTACTTGTAGTTAATTGATTTAATTTATTTATTGATAGTGTAGTGTTAGGTTTAATTGTACCTTAGGTTAGGATTTATTTTACAGGTAATTTTGTAATTATTTTAACTAGGTAGCTATTAAATAGTAAATAACTATTTAATAGCTATTGTACCTAGTTTAAATAAATACAAAGTTGCCTGTAAAATAAATATAAATCCTAAAATAGCTACAATATAATTATTCGTTATATTGTAGCTATATTAGGGTTTATTTTACAGGTAAGTATTTAACTTTAAATAGGAAGACTTTAGTTAATAATATTTAATTTATTTCGTTAGATTAAAATTATATTTAATTTAGGGGGGTGTTAGGGTTAGGGTTAGACTTAGCTTTAGGGGTTAATACATTTATTAGAATAGTGGCGAGGTCCGGTCGGCAGATTAGGGGTTAATAAGTGTAGGTAAGGTAGCGGCGACTTTGGGGGGGCAGATTAGGGGTTAATAAATATTATGTAGGTGTCGGCGATGTTAGGGGCAGCAGATTAGGGGTACATAAGTATAATGTAGGTTGCGGCGGTGTACGGAGCGGCAGATTAGGGGTTAATAATATAATGCAGGTGTCAGCGATAGCGGGGGCGGCATATTAGGGGTTAATAAGTGTAAGGTTAGGGGTGATTAGACTCGGGGTTCATGTTAGTGTGTTAGGGTGTTAGGTGCAGACTTAGAAAGTGTTTCCCCGTAGGAAACAATGGGGCTGCGTTAGGAGCTGAACGCTGCTTTTTTGCAGGTGTTAGGTTTTTTTCAGCCTAAAATGCCCCATTGTTTCCTATGGGGGAATCATGCACAAGCACGTTTTTCCAGCTAGCCGCTACCGTAAGCAACGCTGGTACTGAGAGTTGAAGTGGCGGTAAATATGCCTGTACGCTCCCTTTTTGGAACCTTACTTTTTGGAGCCCTTCAGAGAACTCTAAATACCAGCGTTGTTTAGAAGCAGCGCTAGAAAAAAAAGATGCGTAGCTAACGCACCCCTTTGTCCGCAAAACTCTAAATCTAGGTGTACGTATTTCTTTTGCAGTCAATAATCATATTAATTAGGTCCCTATTTCAACCTGTTAATGAATATGTGAATATGTGATTGCTCTGTGCTTTGTGTTATGTTGGAGCATTAAATAACTGAATTGACACCACTTTTAAAATAATGACTCATGATTCTCACTCCACAAATATAAAGACAAACACATCCCTTCCCTGCAAATCTTCCCTTCATAACCACAAATTAATGTCAGTAATTAAAAAAAAATCCAGGTACTACAAAAATAGGAGTCAATCACAATTGTTTAGAAAAGCTTATAAAATTATTTATCTCCCCTAGACTTTAATTGTGAATTCTATAGAAAAGTCTTAAGATACATTTTTTTTAAAAAAAAGTATTGTAATAAGTTGCTACTAACTTTATATTCTTTGGGATATGTTACCTTTGCATACTAAAGAAGTTACATTTCTATTAATTAGTATATATAAAATGCTTGTTAGTACATCTGAATAATGTAACATCTAAACACTGAAAAGAAAAACAAAACTGTGAAGCCTCATGTTCCCTGTATTCAGGGGTCAAGTCGGGTGGGAACGCATGGGAACAGAGTTCCTGCACTATTTTTGCAGGAGAAACTAAGTTATCTCTGGACAGAGAACAGAAATGCTTCAGTAAACACTACTACTGATGATGGGAGGAACTAGAGGAAGTCTGGATAGAGGGATAGTGAGATCCTCTAGTAATGGGCAGTAACTGCAAGTGTAAATGCAAGCCTGTCAGTGGTCCTGCTGTGTGATCCCCCTGCTCTGTGTGGAACACATTGTGATTACATTTCTGTGTGGCTTGCTCTGGGGTTATTTATCTCCCCTTAGCAGAAATAGGACTATTGCACCTTAAGTGGTGAGACTCTGTGACAGGAGAGGATTCTCAGTCCCAGAGGCAAGCACTCAACCCTTTATTGGATTTAATTTGCTTTCATTAACCCAAGTGTATAGATAGACATATAAATACAGTGTGTGTATGTGTCTATATATATATAAAACAATATTAATTGTGAGAGGGGTGGAAGTCTTGGTGAGTCCCACACTTTTTTTTGTAGGACTTGACCCCTGCCTGTATTTATAAGCCCAATCCCTATTAATGAAATATTATTATATTAGACAAGGTTACAGGAACTAACTAATTGCTCTAATGAATTATAAGATTTTCTTATTGCACTATTGCTGCCTAATACCTATGTGTTTAACACCCATAAAGTCAACTCCAGCGTGGCAGGCACTGCTAATCCTGAGCTGTTGATTGGGCAAGCTGGATTGCAGTAATATATGCTCTATCACAATGTCCCTTTACATGCCCTACAAAAAATCCACGTATGCTAAATCAATTCTGCTGTGATTCCAGCTGTTTAAATTTAACCCTGTAAGGACCGGCAATTTCAGATAAAAACTTGCCCAAAAGACTAGAGAATTTGTATCATTTTTGCTATCACTCCATATAAACAGAAAAAGAGCCAAGTTTTTTTAGATTTACCTAAAATTGTATTGATCTAGGCCCAAAAAAAAGCTTCTCTGGGATCCCCGTTTAGAATTAGCAGACATATATGATTTTGCCATTTATTTTGGTAGTTAGAAGGCCGATAATTGCAGCTGTGCACCATACTTCTGAAATTCCCAGCAGTAAAAAGATTAATCAGGTAGCTTGTAAGGTTAGTTTTAGCTGTAGTGCAGAGATTACCCTCCCACCTGACACTTCCCACCGTCTGACCCCTGTCTGATCCCTCCCAAACAGCTCTCTTCCTTCCTTCCTTCCTTCCTTCCTTCCTCCCCCCCCCACTGGTCACCACCACTTTAGGCACTGGCAGACAGTCTGCAGTTTGGGGATATATATTTGTTTAAATATTTTTATTTCTGTTATGTAAGGAACCCTCTTTAAGCACCCAATTCCCTGACCCCCCCTCCAAAAAAAATCTCTCTTACCCTCCAACCTCTATCTAATAGCCACCATCTTAGGTACTGGCAGCTGTCTGACAGAACCAACTTTGTATTTTTTTTTTTTTTCGTTTTTATTATTTATATATAAAATGTATGTAGTGTAGCGACCCCCCTCACCCTCTCCCCATTTGATTGTCAATAGTGCCCCCCTCTCCCCTCCCTCACCCATTTCTGTAGTGTGGCAACCCATCCCTCACTAAACAACTTTTTTCCAAAAGTAGGGAATCCCTCCCCTTCCTCCCCTCCCGAGAGCACTGCCTCCCTCAATCCCTCCCACACCACCCGCTGATGCAATCAGTGGCCCAGACTATGCTAGACAAAGTTCTCTTTGACATTGTACCTACATCCTGGTGGCTTAAGGGGTTAAATTGTCCAGAAGATTTATATCAGAGTCTTCAAAGGTCATAGATCCATTCCAGCTGATCTACAAATACTGATTTTCCGCTACAACCGGTAGTTATGCCTTTTATCTGACTGTTTAGTCCCTCCGTTTTTTTCTAGGTAGCTTAGATTCTGATACTGCATAAAGGGACATTATATTCAGAAGTTTGCAATGAAAGAGGAGCTTTTTACATATTATATAAATATAAAAGTACAAGCTGTTTAACTGTGATTTGAAACTAATACTGCAGTATTGGTTTTGTACTCTCTACTGGTGATCTCTGGCTGCTCTGTTTTACTAGAGATCAAAACTTCTATGATCAGATTTATTTTTTTCATTTGGTATCCTTTGTTAAAGTGCATACTTAGGTAGGCTTAGTAGTGTGTAGGTGTCTGGTGAAACATAAGGTTTTGCAACAATACTTTTAACAATGTTATACACTTTTGAACACTAGATGGCAGCAGTGGTTCTACAGTGTAAAGCACAGTTGTAAAACATTAGCAAACCCAAAGCAATTTATAATGGTCATCTTGTAATCTCACCCATATTAAGCTAAGATCAGTAATACAAAAGTAAAATCTAATGAAGATTTATTTTTGCAATAAAATATCCCTTTAATAAAAAAAATGAAATAACTGAAGTTTATTTGCAGGTAAGAGCAATTTAACAAAAATGACATTTTTTTTTATCTAAAGCAGAAACGATACATAAATCATATCTGAGTGCTATTTATAGGCGCTCAAATGACTGTGATTGCAAAGGAAATAAATAAAGGAAAGTACGTAGCAATCATTTCTTTCTCAAATTAGAGGTGCAGTCACAGCGGATGAAAATCGTTTCTTATATTAATAGATAAAAAAAAGCATCCAACAATTTTAACAAAAGCAGCTGTCATTTTTCATGTCAAAAAATAAATTACAGCTGAATCTCGCTTACCTGAACAGTACGCCACAGTCAGGCGTAATACACAGATAGCCCACTCTGGCATCAGCACAGACTGGCACAAGTGGTATCCCAGTGTGTAAAGCAAATGTTCAATTCAAACCATCACACAAATTATAGTGATCTATTATCTATGACATAGAAAAATGACAGATGTGGCATGAAACTGAGAAAACACAAGTCTGTGCCTGGGTGATAATATTTATTTTCTGCTCCTATCTGTATCACTAGGTCTACCTAATGGGTTTAGGTGATTACAGGAAACATTAAATCTGTATTATTATTTATTTTCCCTTTATTTTGTTAACAAAATCTAAAAATACAATAAAAACTGTTTAATATACTAAACACTTCTTTATTTCTTGATTCATATCTCAAATTGAATTTACTGGTATTTACAAAACACAACTTATATAATAAACATTATTATTACTTATCCTAAACTTGAGCCTGGGCACCTGTTTTCAATAACAAATATAATCGGCCTCGATCTAAGCTCAAAAAATCCACATATTATTTAATTAAATAATTGCAAAATTCTTTTAACGTTTTCAAAAAATTCGATTTTACACCTCATTAAAGGGATAGTAAACCCAAATTTTTTCCTTTCATGATTTAGATAGAGCAGCAATTTTAAGCAACTTTCTAATTTACTCCTATTATCAATTTTTCTTCGTTCTCTTGATATCTTTATTTAAAAAGCATGAATTTGATGCATAGGAGACGGCCCATTTTTGGTTGAGAACCTGGGTTATGCTTGCTTATTGGTGGGTAAATTGCAGCCTCCAATAAGCAAGCGCTATCCATGGTCCTGAACCTAAAATGGGCTGACTGCTAAGATTTACATTCCTGCTTTTTAAGTAAAGATAGCAAAAGAATGAAGAAAAATTGATAATAGGAGTAAATTATAAAGTTAGGTAAAATATCATGCTCTATCTGAATCATGAAAGAAAAAATTTGAGTTCAGTGTCCCTTTAACCCCTTAATGACCACAGCACTTTTCCATTTTCTGTCCGTTTGGGACCAAGGCTATTTTTACATTTTTGCAGCTGTAATTTTCCTCTTACTCATTTACTGTACCCACACATATTATATACCATTTTTCTTGCCATTAAATGGAATTTCTAAAGATACTATTATTTTCATCATATCTTATCATTTACTATAAAAAAAATAGAAAATATGAGGAAAACATAGAAAAAAACACACTTTTTCTAACTTTGACCCCCAAAATCTTTTACACATCTACAACCACCAAAAAACACCCATGCTAAATAGTTTCTACATTTTGTCCTGAGTTTAGAAATACCCAATGTTTACATTTTCTTTGCTTTTTTGCAAGTTATAGGGCAATAAGTACAAGTAGCACTTTGCTACTTCCAAACCACTTTTTTTCAAAATTAGCGCTAGTTACATTGGAACACTGATATCTTTCAGGAATCTCTGAATATCCCTTGACATGTATATATATATATATTTTTTTTAGAAGACATCCCAAAGTATTGATCTAGGCCCATTTTGGTATATTTCATGCCACCATTTCACCGCCAAATGCGATCAAATAAAAAAAATCGTTCACTTTTTCACAAATTTTTTCACAAACTTTAGGTTTCTTACTGAAATTATTTACAAACAACTTGTGCAATTATGGTACAAATGGTTGTAAATGATTCTCTGGGATCCCCTTTGTTCAGAAATACCAGACATATATGGTTTTGGCGTTGCTTTTTGGTAATTAGAAGGCCGCTAAATGCCACTGCGCACTACACATGTATTATGCCCAGCAGTGAAGGAATTAATTAGGGAGCATGTAGGAAGCTTGTAGGGTTAATTTTAGCTTTAGTGTAGTGTAGTAGACAACCCCAAGCATTGATCTAGGCCCATTTTGGTATATTTCATGCCACCATTTCACCGCCAAATGCGATCAAATTAATAAAAATGTTACATTTTTCACAATTTTAGGTTTCTCACTGAAATTATTTACAAACAGCTTGTGCAATTATGGCACACATGGTTGTAGATGCTTCTCTGGGATCCCCTTTGTTCAGAAATAGCAGACATATATGGCTTTGGCGTTGCTTTTTGGTAATTAGAAGGCCGCTAAATGCCACTGTGCATCACACGTGTATTATCGCAGTGAAGGGGTTAATTAGGTAGCTTGTAGGGAGCTTGCAGAGTTAATTTTAGCTTTAGTGTAGAGATCAGCCTCCCACCTGACACATCACACCCCCTGATCCCTCCCAAACAGCTCTCTTCCCTCCAACCCCCACAATTGTCCCCGCCATCTTAAGTACTGGCAGAAAGTCTGCCAGTACTAAAATAAAAGCTATCTTGTAATTTTTTTGTATTTTTTTTTAGCATATTTACATATGCTTCTGTGTAGGATCCCCCCTTAGCCCAAAACCTCCCTGATCCCCCCCCCAAACAGCTCTCTAACCCTCTCCCTCTAACTTATTAGGATCCATCATGGGTACTGGCAGCTGTCTGCCAGTACCCAGTTTACAAAAAAAGGATTTTATTTTTATTTAAAAAAAAAATTCTGTAGTGTAGCTCCCCCCCTCAAATGATCAACCCCCCACCCCCTCCCAGATCCTTTAGACACTTTATATTTTTATTTAACACCCCCCTCTCTCCCACTTTGATGCCATACATTTTCCATAGCATAGCAGTTCCCACCCGCTCTCTCCCCATGCACGCGCCTGCCCACCGCCCCCCGTGCACGCACGTCCATGCACGCCCCCAGCGACCCTGCCCCCGATCCCGCCCCCCTCTCATAAGAAGAACCCATTGATGGCCGCCCACCTGCCTCCCACTTCGGCTCCCACCCACCAACGATTGCGAGTTGTTCTGTCTGCACAGGAGGGGTAAAAAAGGTTATTGCAGGATGCCTCGATATAGAGGCATCACTGCAATAACCGGAAAGCGTGTGGAAGTGATCAGGATCGCTTCCACCGCTTTCCAAGACCAACAAAGTACAGGGTACGTCCTCAGGCGTTAACTGTATTTTTTTGTAGGTTGTACCCTGCACGTCGTCGGTCATTAAGGGGTTAAGTAAAATATTTTTAACTAAGAAGTCTTTCTTCTACGTTTCCTATTTGCTCTATTAGACCGATTTACTAGGCAGCGGATGCTGCTGATTCTGCGTGAGCCTTCTGGCTCGCCGGAAATAGGAGTTAAGAAGCATCGGTCTTAAGACCGCTGCTCCTTAACTCATCCATCACTTCTAAGGTGGTGGACTGCAATCATCCCAATCAGATACGATTGGGATGATTGACACCCCCTGCTCGCGAATAAATTTAGAGTATCATGTCCGCCCGGGGTTAGTTACATGGGAAAAGATCCAGAGAAACACAACTGACTAAGGGGTGTTGCCCCGAAACATTGTGGTTCTCTGGATCTTTTCCTATGTAACTAATAAAGGATTTTTTGCATGATTTGCAGACCACTTTTTCTCTTTTATTTAGAAAATATCACCTGAACATCTCTATGTAAGAAAGGAAGATATTTTACCTCAAAATGTCCTAAGTATTCACACTAGACATGTGCACGGCTAAAAAATTCGGTTTGTTTTCGGTTCGGATCGATTCGGACTTTTCGAATTTCGGTTCGGATTTAATCGAATTCGGCAAAATTTGAATGAATTTGTTTCGGATTTATTCGGATTCGAATAAATTCGTCTGAATTCGGTATGTTTTAGTACACTAACACCCATTTAGTACACTAAGTCACTAACACCCATAAACTACCTATGAACCACTAAACCGAGGCCCCCCCACATTGCAAACCCTATAATAACATTATTTAACCCCTAATCTGCCGACCGGATATCGCTGCAACCTACATTATCCCTATGAACCCCTAATCTGCTGTCCCTAACATCGCCGACCCCTACATTATAGTTATTAACCCCTAATCTGCCCCCCCAACGTCGCCGCAATCTAACTACAAGTATTAACCCCTAATCTGCCGACCGGATATAGCCGCCGCCTACATTATAGCTATTAACCCCTAATCTGCTGTCCCTAACATCGCCGACCCCTACATTATAGTTATTAACCCCTAATCTGCCCCCCCCAACGTCGCCGCAATCTAACTACAAGTATTAACCCCTAATCTGCCGACCCGATATTGCCGCCGCCTACATTATAGCTATTAACCCCTAATCTGCTGTCCCTAACATCGCCGACCCCTACATTATAGTTATTAACCCCTAATCTGCCCCCCCCCAATGTCGCCGCAATCAAACTACAAGTATTAACCCCTAATCTGCCGACCGGATATCGCTGCCACCTACATTATAGCTATTAACCCCTAATCTGCTGTCCCTAACATCGCTGACCCCTACATTATAGTTATTAACCCCTAATCTGCCCCCCCCCAGCGTCGCAGCAATCTAACTACAAGTATTAACCCCTAATCTGCCGACCGGAAATCGCCGCCACTATAATAAATGTATTAACCCCTAAACCGCCGTACTCCCGCCTCGCAAACACTATAATACATTTTATTAACCCCTAATCTGCCCTCCCTAACATCGCCGCCACCTAGCTACAATTATTAACCCCTAATCTCCCGCCCCCAACGTCGCCGCTACTATAATAAGGTTATTAACCCCTAAACCTAAGTCTAAACCTAACCCTAACACCCCCTAACTTAAATATAATTTAAATAAAACGAAATAAATTTACTATAGTTAAATAAATGAATCCTATTTAAAACTAAATACTTACCTGTAAAATAAACCCTAATATAGCTGCAATATAACTAATAGTTACATTGTAGCTATTTTAGGATTTATATTTATTTTACAGGCAACTTTGCATTTATTTTAACTAGGTACAATAGCTATTAAATAGTTAATAACTATTTAATAACTACCTAGTTAAAATAAATACAAATTTACCTGTAAAATAAATCCTAACCTAAGTTACAATTACACCTAACACTACACTATCATTAAATTAATTAAATAAATGAATCCTATTTAAAACTAAATACTTACCTGTAAAATAAACCCTAATATGGCTGCAATATAACTAATAGTTACATTGTAGCTATTTTAGGATTTATATTTATTTTACAGGCAACTTTGTATTTATTTTAACTAGGTAAAATAGCTATTAAATAGATATTGACTATTTAATAGCTACCTAGTTAAAATAATTACAAAATTACCTGTAAAATAAATCCTAACCTAAGTTACAATTAAACCTAACACTACACTATCATTAAATAAATTAACTACAAGTACCTACAATTAAATACAATTAAATAAACTAAACTAAAGTACAAAAAAACAAACACTAAATTACAAAAAATAAAAAAAATTACAAGAATTTTAAACTAATTACACCTAATCTAAGCCCCCTAATAAAATAACAAAGCCCCCCAAAATAAAAAAAATGCCCTACCCTATACTAAATTACAAAAGTTAACAGCTCTATTACTTTACCAGCCCTTAAAAGGGCCTTTTGCGGGGCATGCCCCAAAGAAAACAGCTCTTTTGCCTGTAAAAATAAAACACAATACCCCCCCCCACATTACAACCCACCACCCACATACCCCTACTCTAACCCAAACCCCCTTAAATAAACCTAACACTACCCCCCTGAAGATCTCCCTACCTTGAGTTGTGTTCACCCAGCTGGGCCGATGTCTTCATCCGATGGGGCAGAAGAGGACATCCAGACCGGCAGAAGTCTTCATCCAAGCGGGGCAAGAAGAGGTCTTCCATCCATCAGAAAAGTACCAAAAAACAAACAAACACTAAATTACCAAAAATAATAAAATATTACAATAATTTTAAACTAATTACACCTAATCTAAGCCCCCTACTAGCTATTAATATAGCTACAATATAACTAATAGTTACATTGTAGCTATTTTAGGATTTATATTTATTTTACAGGCAACTTTGTATTTATTTTAACTAGGTACAATAGTTATTAAATAGTTAATAACTATTTAATAACTACCTAGCTAAAATAAATACAAATTTACCTGTAAAATAAATCCTAACCTAAGTTACAATTACACCTAATACTACACTATCATTAAATTAGTTAAATAAATTAATCCTATTTAAAACTAAATACTTACCTGTAAAATAAACCCTAATATAGCTACAATATAACTAATAGTTACATTGTAGCTATTTTAGGATTTATATTTATTTTACAGGCAACTTTGTATTTATTTTAACTAGGTACAATAGCTATTAAATAGATATTTACTGTTTAATAGATACCTAGTTAAAATAATTACAAAATTACCTGTAAAATAAAACCTAACCTAAGTTACAATTAAACCTAACACTACACTATCATTAAATAAATTAAATAAATTAACTACAAGTACCTACAATTAAATACAATGAAATAAACTAAACTAAAGTACAAAAAAACAAACACTAAATTACAAAAAAATAAAAAAATATTACAAGAACTTTAAACTAATTACACCTAATCTAAGCCCCCTAATAAAATAACAAAGCCCCCCAAAATAAAAAAATGCCCTACCCTATACTAAATTACAAAAGTTAACAGCTCTATTACCTTACCAGCCCTTAAAAGGGCCTTTTGCGGGGCATGCCCCAAAGAAAACAGCTCTTTTGCCTGTAAAAAAACACACCACCCCCCCAACATTACAACCCACCACCCACATACCCCTACTCTAACCCAAACCCCCCTTAAATAAACCTAACACTACCCCCCTGAAGATCTCCCTACCTTGAGTCGTGTTCACCCAGCCGGGCCGAAGTCTTCATCCGATGGGGCAGAAGAGGACATCCAGACCGGCAGAAGTCTTCATCCAAGCGGGGCAAGAAGAGGTCTTCCATCCATCAGAAGACTTGATCCAGACGGCATCTTCTGTGTTCATCCATCCGGAGCGGAGCGGCAGCATCGTGAAGACATCCGACGCGGAGCATCCTCTTCTTTCTTGATCCGACGACTAAATGACTGTACCTTTAAGTGACGTCATCCAAGATGGCGTCCCTTGAATTACGATTGGCTGATAGGATTCTATCAGCCAATCGGAATTAAGGTAGGAAAAATCTGATTGGCTGATTCAATCAGCCAAACAGATTCAAGTTCAATACGATTGGCTGATCCAATCAGCCAATCAGATTTACCTCGCATTCTATTGGCTGTTCCGATCAGCCAATAAAATGCAAGGTCAATCTGATTGGCTGATTGGATCAGCCAATCGGATTGAACTTGAATCTGATTGGCTGATTGAGCTGTTAACTACTAATTAAACACTAAGCCCCTGAAGATCTTCCTACCTTGTCTTCACCATCCAGGTATCACCGATCCGTCCTGGCATCCGGTGCTGAAGAGGTCCAGAAGAGGCTCCAAAGTCTTCCTCCTATCCGGCAAGTAGAGGACATCCGGACCGGCAAACATCTTCTCCAAGCGGCATCTTCGATCTTCTTCCATCCGGTGCGGAGCGGGTCCATCTTGAAGCAGCCGACGCGGATCCATCCTCTTCTTCCGGCGTCTCCCGACGAATGACGGTTCCTTTAAGGGACGTCATCCAAGATAGCGTCCCTCGAATTCCGATTGGCTGATAGGATTCTATCAGCCAATCGGAATTAATGTAGGAAAATTCTGATTGGCTGATGGAATCAGCCAATCAGAATCAAGTTCAATCCTATTGGCTGATCCAATCAGCCAATCAGATTGAGCTTGCATTCTATTGGCTGTTCCGATCAGTCAATAGAATGCGAGCTCAATCTGATTGGCTGATTGGATCAGCCAATAGGATTGAACTTGATTCTGATTGGCTGATTCCATCAGCCAATCAGAATTTTCCTACCTTAATTCCGATTGGCTGATAGAATCCTATCAGCCAATCGGAATTCGAGGGATGCCATCTTGGATGACGTCCCTTAAAGGAACCGTCATTCGTCGGGAGACGCCGGAAGAAGAGGATGGATCCGCGTCGGCTGCTTCAAGATGGACCCGCTCCGCACCGGATGGAAGAAGATCGAAGATGCCGCTTGGAGAAGATGTTTGCCGGTCCGGATGTCCTCTACTTGCCGGATAGGAGGAAGACTTTGGAGCCTCTTCTGGACCTCTTCAGCACCGGATGCCAGGACGGATCGGTGATACCTGGATGGTGAAGACAAGGTAGGAAGATCTTCAGGGGCTTAGTGTTAGGTTTATTTAAGGGGGGTTTGGGTTAGATTAGGGGTATGTGGGTGGTGGGTTGTAATGTTGGGGGGGGGGTATTGTATGTTTTTTTTTACAGGCAAAAGAGCTGATTTTCTTGGGGCATGCCCCGCAAAGGGCCCTGTTCAGGGCTGGTAAGGTAAAAGAGCTTTTAACTCTATTAATTTAGAATAGGGTAGGGCATTTTTTTATTTTGGGGGTCTTTGTTATTTTATTAGGGGGCTTAGAGTAGGTGTAATTAGTTTAAAATTGTTGTAATATTTTTCTTATGTTTGTAAATATTTTTTTATTTTTTGTAACTTAGTTCTTTTTTATTTTTTGTACTTTAGTTAGTTTATGTAATTGTAGTTATTTGTAGCAATTGTATTTAATTTATTTATTGATAGTGTAGTGTTAGGTTAATTGTAGGTAATTGTAGGTAGTTTATTTAATTAATTTATTGATAGGGTAGTGTTAGGTTTAATTATAACTTAGGTTAGGATTTATTTTACAGGTAATTTTGTTATTATTTTAACTAGGTAACTATTAAATAGTTCTTAACTATTTAATAGCTATTGTACCTGGTTAAAATAATTACAAAGTTACCTGTAAAATAAATATTAATCCTAAAATAGCTACAATATAATTATAATTTATATTGTAGCTATATTAGGATTTATTTTACAGGTAAGTATTTAGCTTTAAATAGGAATAATTTATTTAATAAGAGTTAATTAATTTCGTTAGATTTAAATTATATTTAAGTTAGGGGGGTGTTAGTGTTAGGGTTAGACTTAGCTTTAGGGGTTAATCCATTTATTATAGTAGCGATGAGCTCCGGTCGTCAGATTAGGGGTTAATAAATGAAGTTAGGTGTCGGCGATGTTAGGGAGGGCAGATTAGGGGTTAATACTATTTATGATAGGGTTAGTGAGGCGGATTAGGGGTTAAT
Source organism: Bombina bombina (assembly GCF_027579735.1). NCBI lineage: Eukaryota > Metazoa > Chordata > Amphibia > Anura > Bombinatoridae > Bombina > Bombina bombina. The sequence continues at coordinate 256,499,977 of NC_069505.1, forward strand.
AACTTTATTATATTAGCGCTCAGGTCCGCTTGGCAGATTAGGGGTTAATTATTGTAAGTAGCTGGCGGCGACGTTGTGGGGGGCAGGTTAGGGGTTAATAAATATAATATAGGGGTCGGCGGTGTTAGGGGCAGCAGATTAGGGGTACATAGGGATAATGTAAGTTGCGGCGGTTTACGGAGCGGAAGATTAGGGGTTAATAATATAATGCAGGGGTCAGCGATAGCGGGGGCGGCAGATTAGAGGTTAATAAGTGTAAGGTTAGTGGTGTTTAGACTCGGGGTACATGTTAGGGTGTTAGGTGCAGACGTAGGAAGTGTTTCCCCATAAAAAAAAAGCCTGCGTAGCGTTAACAGCTCATCTACCGCCAAACTCCAAATCTAGGCCTTAGTGTTTGTTTTTTTTGTACTTTAGTTTAGTTTATTTCATTGTATTTAATTGTAGGTACTTGTAGTTAATTTATTTAATTTATTTAATGATAGTGTAGTGTTAGGTTTAATTGTAACTTAGTTTAGGATTTATTTTACAGGTAATTTTGTAATTATTTTAACTAGGTAGCTATTAAACAGTAAATATCTATTTAATAGCTATTTTACCTAGTTAAAATAAATACAAAGTTGCCTGTAAAATAAATATAAATCCTAAAATAGCTACAATGTAACTATTAGTTATATTGTAGCTATATTAGGGTTTATTTTACAGGTAAGTATTTAGTTTTAAATAGGATTCATTTATTTAATTAATTTAATGATAGTGTAGTGTTAGGTGTAATTGTAACTTAGGTTAGGATTTATTTTACAGGTAAATTTGTATTTATTTTAGCTAGGTAGTTATTAAATAGTTATTAACTATTTAATAACTATTGTACCTAGTTAAAATAAATACAAAGTTGCCTGTAAAATAAATATAAATCCTAAAATAGCTACAATGTAACTATTAGTTATATTGTAGCTATATTAATAGCTAGTAGGGGGCTTAGATTAGGTGTAATTAGTTTAAAATTATTGTAATATTTTATTATTTTTGGTAATTTAGTGTTTGTTTGTTTTTTGGTACTTTTCTGATGGATGGAAGACCTCTTCTTGCCCCGCTTGGATGAAGACTTCTGCCGGTCTGGATGTACTCTTCTGCCCCATCGGATAAAGACTTCGGCCCGGCTGGGTGAACACGACTCAAGGTAGGGAGATCTTCAGGGGGGTAGTGTTAGGTTTATTTAAGGGGGTTTGGGTTAGAGTAGGGGTATGTGGGTGGTGGGTTGTAATGTGGGGGGGGGTATTGTGGGGGGTTTTTTCAGGCAAAAGAGTTGTTTTCTTTGGGGCATGCCCCGCAAAAGGCCCTTTTAAGGGTTGGTAAGGTAATAGAGCTGTTAACTTTTGTAATTTAGTATAGGATAGGGCATTTTTTTATTTTGGGGGGCTTTGTTATTTTATTAGGGGGCTTAGATTAGGTGTAATTAGTTTAAAATTCTTGTAATATTTTTTTATTTTTTGTAATTTAGTGTTGTTTTTCTTGTACTTTAGTTTATTTAACTGTATTTAATTGTAGGTACTTGTAGTTAATTTATTTAATGATAGTGTAGTGTTAGGTTTAATTGTAACTTAGGTTAGGATTTATTTTACAGGTAATTTTGTAATTATTTTAACTAGGTAGCTATTAAATAGTCAATAACTATCTAATAGCTATTGAACCTAGTTAAAATAAATACAAAGTTGCCTGTAAAATAAATATAAATCCTAAAATAGCTACAATGTAACTATTAGTTATATTGCAGCTATATTAGGGTTTATTTTACAGGTAAGTATTTAGTTTTAAATAGGATTCATTTATTTAATTAATTTAATGATAGTGTAGTGTTAGGTGTAATTGTAACTTAGGTTAGGATTTATTTTACAGGTAAATTTGTATTTATTTTAGCTAGGTAGTTATTAAATAGTTATTAACTATTTAATAACTATTGTACCTAGTTAAAATAAATACAAAGTTGCCTGTAAAATAAATATAAATCCTAAAATAGCTACAATGTAACTATTAGTTATATTGTAGCTATATTAATAGCTAGTAGGGGGCTTAGATTAGGTGTAATTAGTTTAATATTTTATTATTTTTGGTAATTTAGTGTTTGTTTGTATTTTGGTACTTTTCTGATGGATGGAAGACCTCTTCTTGCCCCGCTTGGATGAAGACTTCTGCCGGTCTGGATGTCCTCTTCTGCCCCATCGGATGAAGACTTCGGCCCGGCTGGGTGAACACGACTCAAGGTAGGGAGATCTTCAGGGGGTTAGTGTTAGGTTTATTTAAGGGGGGTTTGTGTTAGAGTAGGGGTATGTGGGTGGTGGGTTGTAATGTTGGGGGGTGGTGGGTTTTTTTACAGGCAAAAGAGCTGTTTTCTTTGGGGCATGCCCCGCAAAAGGCCCTTTTAAGGGCTGGTAAGGTAATAGAGCTGTTAACTTTTGTAATTTAGTATAGGGTAGGGCATTTTTTTATTTTGGGGGCTTTGTTATTTTATTAGGGGGCTTAGATTAGCTGTAATTAGTTTAAAATTGCCGGTCTGGATGTCCTCTTCTGCCCCATCGGATGAAGACTTCGGCCCGGCTGGGTGAACACGACTCAAGATAGGGAGATCTTCAGGGGGGTAGTGTTAGGTTTATTTAAGGGGGGTTTGGGTTAGAGTAGGGGTATGTGGGTGGTGGGTTGTAATGTGGGGGGGTATTGTGTTTTTTTTTAAAGGCAAAAGAGCTGTTTTCTTTGGGGCATGCCCCGCAAAAGGCCCTTTTAAGGGCTGGTAAGGTAATAGAGCTGTTAACTTTTGTAATTTAGTATAGGGTAGGGCATTTTTTTATTTTGGGGGGCTTTGTTATTTTATTAGGGGGCTTAGATTATGTGTAATTAGTTTAAAATTCTTGTAATTTTTTTTATTTTATTTTTTGTAATTTAGTGTTTGTTTGTTTTTGTAATTTAGTGTTTTATTTTTTTGTACTTTAGTTTAGTTTATTTAATTGTAGATAATTGTAGGTACTTGTAGTTAATTTATTTAATGATAGTGTAGTGTTAGGTTTAATTGTAACTTAGGTTAGGATTTATTTTACAGGTAATTTTGTAATTATTTTAACTAGGTAGCTATTAAATAGTCAATAACTATTTAATAGCTATTGTACCTAGTTAAAATAAATACAAAGTTGCCTGTAAAATAAATATAAATCCTAAAATAGCTACAATGTAACTATTAGTTATATTGTAGCTATATTATGGTTTATTTTACAGGAAAGTATATAGTTTTAAATAGGATTCATTTATTTAATTAATTTAATGATAGTGTAGTGTTAGGTGTAATTGTAACTTAGGTTAGGATTTATTTTACAGGTAAATTTGTATTTATTTTAGCTAGGTAGTTATTAAATAGGTATTAACTATTTAATAACTATTGTACCTAGTTAAAATAAATACAAAGTTGCCTGTAAAATAAATATAAATCCTAAAATAGCTACAATGTAACTATTAGTTATAGTGTAGCTATATTAGGGTTTATTTTACAGGTAAGTATTTAGTTTTAAATAGGATTCATTTATTTAACTATAGTAAATTTATTTCCTTTTATTTAAATTATATTTAAGTTAGGGGGTGTTAGGGTTAGGGTTAGACTTAAGTTTAGGGGTTAATAACCTTATTATAGTAGCGGCGACGTTGGGGGCGGGAGATTAGGGGTTAATAATTGTAGGTAGGTGACGGCGATGTTAGGGAGGGCAGATTAGGGGTTAATAAAATGTATTATAGTGTTTGCGAGGCGGGAGTGCGGCGGTTTAGGGGTTAATACATTTATTATAGTGGCGGCGATTTCCGGTCGGCAGATTAGGGGTTAATACTTGTAGTTAGATTGCGGCGACGTTGGGGGGGCAGATTAGGGGTTAATAACTATAATGTAGGGGTCAGCGATGTTAGGGACAGCAGATTAGGGGTTAATAGCTATAATGTAGGTGGCGGCGATATCCGGTCGGCAGATTAGGGGTTAATACTTGTAGTTAGATTGCGGCGACGTTGGGGGGGGCAGATTAGGGGTTAATAACTATAATGTAGGGGTCGGCGATGTTAGGGACAGCAGATTAGGGGTTAATAGCTATAATGTAGGTGGCGGCGATATCCAGTCGGCAGATTAGGGGTTAATACTTGTAGTTAGATTGCGGCGACGTTGGGGGGGGCAGATTAGGGGTTAATAACTATAATGTAGGGGTCGGCGATGTTAGGGACAGCAGATTAGGGGTTAATAGCTACAATGTAGGTGGCGGCGATATCCGGTCGGCAGATTAGGGGTTAATAAGATAATGCAGGTGTCAGCGATAGCGGGGGCGGCAGATTAGGGGTTAATAAGTGTTAGGGGTTGTTTAGAGACTCGGGGTACATGTTAGGGTGTTAGGTGCAGACTTAGTGTTTCCCCATAGGAAACAATGGGGCTGCGGTGTTAGGTTTTTTTTCATCCGAAACTCCCCATTGTTTCCTATGGGGAAATGCTGAATTTTACCGAACTAATTCGGATTTATTCAGAGATATGGCAGCTATTTCGGATTCATTCGGTAGATTCGGAAGTATTTTCATTCGGAAATTCAAATCGATCCGAATCTCCGAATTTACCGAATTTTCCGAATTTCCGAATAAATCCGAAACGAACCGCACATGTCTAATTCACACCCCACTGTAAAGAGACTTTAAGTAGCCAATCAGGGTGCTAGTCCCAGGACTTGCAAGGGAGTTTTCATCTGGCATGTGCAGACACAGTCATGTCATTTTTCCTATTCAGTTTAAGGAAGTTTACTATGAAATCTCATGAGATCACAGCAAAGCAATGTAATTCCTCATCACTGCTGATGCTTATTGGCTATTGTGTTGTTTTTGTTTGTTTTTTTTATTTCAACTTACAGTTGGGCAGCAGCTGAAGTATAACTGTTCACAGAGCACTTACTCTGGTGATCTAAAGAAATTGTGAGGTAAAATGTCTTCCTTTTTCACATAGAGATATTCAAGTGATATTTTCATATATATATTTGTGCAAATACCCATCAGATATATTTAAATATCTCTTTAAGAATAAATAGAACATATTCTGCTAATCCAAATCCTTACCGGCATCAGACACTTACACAATATGAATGTCTGTAAGCAAATCCCTACCAGCTTCAGCTCACATGCACAATATATCTATAGCCAAATCCTTACCGGCATCAGACACTTACACAATATGAATGTCTGTAACTAATCCTTACCAACTTCAGCTCACATGCACAATATATCTATAGCCAAATCCTTACCAGCATCAGACACTTACACAATATGAATGTCTGTAACTAATCATTACCAGTTTCTGGTCACATGCACAATATATCTATAGCCAAATCCTTACCGGCATCAGACACTTACACAATATGAATGTCAGGAGCTAAATCCTTACCAGCTTCAGCTCACATGCACAATATATATTTTTCAGGAGTAATTTGAGGAAGCACTTCTTTACAGAAAGAGTGATTGATTTATGGAATAAACTTCCTCAAGAGGTAGTAGCAACAAACACTGTGGGGGACTTTAAAAATGCATGGGACAAGCATAAGGCTATCCTACGAACTAGATAAGTTTATACTGTTAGGTAAGGTCGGGCAGACTTGCTGGGCCTATGGCTCTTATCTGCCGTCTCAATATCTATGTTTCTATATATCTATAGCCAAATCCTTACCGGCATCAGATCACACACTTCACCAGATTGCAAACTCTTAGGTTCTCTATATAAAACTTTATTTCCAGATCTCTTCACATTGCAAGAACCGGACTAGGGTTTCCCAGCTCCACTCCCAGGACCTTCTAACAGGGCAGCTGAAGTCCAACACAGGTTATATCAATTACTACTCGGAAATCGTCTAAACTCTTCTGATATAATTAAAGTGATGGTAAACTTGACATGTTTTAAAATCAGGTCCGGAATTTAACTGTTCTCCAATGGTCGCTCTAGCCCTATGGCACTTTTTTGCAGCTAGAGCACCAATTGGAGAACAAACTGTAGCTTACAAAAAATATGAATTATGAAGTGGCTGGCCGGAGCGCGGGGTATTAGAATGGCACAGCTAGATTATAAAGTAAGTTACAGTGCATCTTCATTATAAGTGATCAATTAGAGTCCCTGTAAAATATCTCTTAGATTCTGTACATGATTTTATAACATGTAAAGTTTACCATCAATTAAATTCTAACATGTTTGCCTGTCAGTAGATGATGAGGATTGGAGATGGGAAACAGGCTCTAAATAATATCATTTTTGCCGGTCATCATTTTCCTGCCGGTACACACAGCCTTGAGATTGGTGTCAGTCATAGGAAGGAACTTCACAAGCGCCTTATTCACTGTCATCACCAGCTTGTGCTATTCACCAAAGCTCCGGGCCATTATTATAAGATAAACCAATTGCTGCTGAACCAACCACAGAGATTAAAAAAAAAAAAAAAAACGAATCCCCAATTCTACTCATTCTGAGCTCAGAACATCCATTTAATCAACTGGTATTTTTATTGCTGTCACTGGCGAGCTGCAGTTCCTATGTACAGAATAACCCTTGTTTATCTCCAGCGATTTTGATGTCTCTGACCCTTATGTCAAACTCATTTTTATAAGCTCATCGCAGTTGTCGCTAATCCATCTGCTTCATAATAGCTGGATAAACAATAAAGCTTATTTCATTATGAGACGCACCAGTCTCTCATCTTGTGACAGAGGATTGCAGACAAATGCAGAGACCCTGAGAGTTCTGAGTGTTAAACTTTATGTGCAAGGGCAGCGCTGCAATTTGTTCTGTGTTGTAAAACAAGTTAAAAGGACGGTAAAGTCAAAATTAAACTTTCATGATTCAGACAGAGCATACAATTGTAAGCAGCTTTTTTATATACTTCTATTATCTAATTTGCTTTGTTCTTTGATATCCTTTGTTTAAAATCATACCTAGGTAGGATCAGTAACAGCAATCGACTACTGGAAGCTCATTGGTTGCTGCACATATATGCCTCTTGCTATTGGTTTATCAGATGTGTTCAGCTAGCTCCCAGTAGCATATCTTACCCAGAATCCTTTTCTGCATTGCAAACAATGTATCCAGAGGTTTTCTGTGGGAAAAGCAAGTCTTCCGACTTTAGATTTGTTAATGAGTTACACAAGGAGTTATTCTACACAATTTGTGCATAGTGGAGGATTTTAAACTCACTTTCACCTCCCCATAATTTTAAAAGTTGTTATATATATATATATATATATATCTATATTTACCTATAGTTGTAAATTTATTCCTATAGATAAATAGGTATAGATATGTATTTTACATGAACAGTATCAGATATATACAGAAATATATATTTAATAATAAACAGGACATTATTTTCGATGTGGAGAACATAAGAAAGTAAAATATGAGTAGCGTGCATCAGCGTTTGCAACTTAGCACTAACACATATGAAGAAATGTTATCTTCAATGCGCTTTATTGAAACATTAAATATAAAATATAAAAAAAAATGTATAATATATACAGTAAAAATAAAGATATATTCTAAGGATTATTTAGAATATTTTACAGAATAATTTTAAATCATTATGTAATTTGTAAAATATTTTGTATTTAATGTTCCCATAACACGCATCAAAGATAGAAATTCTTCCTGTGCGCTAACCCAAGTGTGTTAGTTACAAACCCTGTTGTGTGTTACGCATATTTTACATTGCTATGTTTTTCATATATAAAATAATGTACTTTTTATTATTAAAGGGACAGTCTACACCAGAATAGTTTTTTTTTTCAAAAATAGATAATCCCTTTATTACCCATTCTTTAGTTTTGCATAACCAACACAGTTATATTAATACATGTTTTACCTCTGTGATTACCTTGTATCTAAGCCGCTGCAGACTGCCCCCTTATCTCAGTTATATTAATATATGTTTTACCTCTGTGATTACCTTGTATCTAAGCCTCTCTAGGCTGCCCCCTTAATTTCAGTCCTTTTCACAGACTTGCATTTTAGCCAATCTGTGCTGACTCCTAGGTAACTCCACGGCATGAGCACAATTTTATCTATATGGCACACATGAACTAACGCCCTCTAGTTGTGAAAAAATGCCAAAATGCATTCAGATAAGAAATTTGCATATGAGTCTCCTAGGTTTAGCTTTCAACTAAGAATACCAAGAGAACAAAGCAAAATTGATGATAAAAGTAAATTGAAAAGTTGTTTAAAATTACATGCACTGAATCATGAAAGAAATACATCTGAATCATGAAAGTTTATTTTTGACTAGACTGTGCCTTTAAACATATATATATATATATATATATATATATATATATATATATATATATATATATATATATATATATATATATATATATATATATATATATTATACTGTTTATATAAAATACATATCTATACATATATATATATATATATATATATATATATATATATATATATATATATATATATATATATATATATATATATATAGTAATAGCGACAAAAAAGAGCACTCACTGGGTCTAACATTGATATAGCAAAAAAATGCTTTTTATTTTTTACAGGTAACGTTTCGGGGATTCCAACCCCGTCCTCAGACCTAGTCTGAGGACGGGGTTGGAATCCCCGAAACGTTACCTGTAAAAAATAAAAAGCATTTTTTTGCTATATCAATGTTAGACCCAGTGAGTGCTCTTTTTTGTCGCTATTACTGAATGTTGTTTGGATGCACCCTGGGCGGATGTAACATAAAGTGAGTGCAGAGTTCACCAGAGACTGCTATATATATATATATATATATATATATATATATATATATATATATATATATATATATATATATATATATATATTCCCTACTTGTACTAATTTATAGGTATTGCTTACTTATAATTAGTGCTCGATAAGTACTTCTCACTAACACTACTGTATGGGTAAATATTTCTTACTTATAATCACTTTTTTATAAATACTTCCTACTAATACTAATGTATTTATTACTTATGCTCACTGGTTTAAAAATACTTCCTACTAATACGAATATGTAGGTCAGTATTTCTTACTTATACTTACTGGTTGATAAGTACTTACTACTAATACTAATATATAGGTATTTCTTACTTATACTCACGTTTTTATAAATACTTCTTACTAATACTAATGTATTTCTTACTTATACTCACTGGTTGATAAGTACTTCCAACTAGTACTAATTTATAGGTGTTTGTTACCTATACTCACTGGTTGATAAGTACTTCCTACTATTACTATTTTATAGGTATTTCTTACTTGATAAGTACTTCCTACTAGTAATAATGTATAGGTATTTCTTATACTCACTTGAAAAGTACTACATATTAGTACTAATTTATAGGTAAGTGTTTCTTATTTATACATACTGGTTGATAAGTACTTCCTACTAGTACTAATTTATAGGTAAGTATGTATTACTTATTCTTACTGCTTGATAAGTACTTACTACTAGTACTAACTTATAGGTAGGTATTTCTTATCTATACTCACTGGTGGATAAGTACTTCCTACTAGTACTTATTTATAGGTAAGTATTTCTTGCTTATACTGACTGGTTGATAAGTACTTCCTACTAGTATTAATTTATAGTGAAGCATTTCTTACTTATACTCACTGGTTAATAAGTACTTCCTATTAGTACTAATTTATAGGTAAGTATTTATTACTTATTCTTACTGGTTGATAAGTACTTCCTACAAGTACTAATTTATAGGTAAGTATTTCTTACTTATACTCACTGGTTAATAAGTACTTACAACTAGCACTAATTTATAGGAAAGTGTTTCTTACTTATACTCACTAGTTATTAAGTACTTACTACTAGTACTAATTTATAGGTAAGTATTTACCTATACTCACTGGTTAATAAGTACTTACAACTATTACTAATTTATAGGTATTTCTTACTTATACTCACTGGTTGATAAGTACTGCCTACTAGTACTAATTTACAGGTATTTCTTACTTTTACTCCCTGGTTTATAAGTACTTTCTACTAGTACTAATATATAGGTAAGTATTTCTTACTTATACTCACTGGTTAATAATTACTTCCTACTATTACTAATTTATAGGTATTTCTTACTTGATAAGTACTTCTCATTAGTACTGATTTATTGGTATTTCTTACTTATACTCACTGGTTAATAAGTGCTTCCTACTACAGGTAGCCCTTAGTTTACGCTGAGGTTAGGTTCCAGAAGGAATGGTTGTAAATCAAAACCCGTTGTAAATTGAAACCCAGTTTATAATGTAAGTCAATGGGAAGTGAGGGAGTTAGGTTCCAGGTGCCTCTCAAAATTGTCATAAGTAACACCTAATATATTATTTTTTAAAGCTTTCAAATGAAGACTTTAAATGCTAAACAGCATTATAAACCTAATTAAATAATAACACAACATATGATATATAATTAAACTAAGTTAAAAGAACAAAAACATTTGCTAAAACAGCATTATAAACCGAATAAAAAAATCACACAACACAGACTTTACTTGCATTTTTTTGCAAACAGTTCTTTCCATGCATTCCAATCTGGACTGATTTATAGACAGGAAGATCTTGTTCCTTTGAAAGCTGCTTGATAGCTCAAGTCTAGCTAACCACACTGATTCATTTCAGCCTGCTTGTGTGCTTGGCTTGCATATCTTTGCTGCAACACAAGCGGACAGCTCCACCTACTGGCTATTTTAATCAATGCACTGCTTCTCAGTGCTTTTCAATAGCAGTCGCATGACTAATAAAAAAGGTTGTTATTCTGAAACGGTGCAAATTGAACTGTTGTAAACCGAGGGTCACCTGTATGACTAATCTATAGGTATTTCTTACTTGATTAGTAATTCCTATTAGTACAGATTTATAGATACATATTTATTTCTTATACTCACTGGTTAATAATTACTTCCTACTATTACTATTTTATAGATATTTCTTACTTGATAAGTACTTCCTACTAGTAATAATGTATAGGTATTTCTTATACTCACTTGAAAAGTACTACATATTAGTACTAATTTATAGGTAAGTGTTTCTTACTTATACTTACTGGTTGATAAGTACTTCCTACAAGTACTAATTTATAGGTAAGCCTTTCTTATTCTTATTGGTTGATAAGTACTCCCTACAAGTACTAATTTATAGGTAAGTATTTCTTACTTATACTCACTGGTTAATAAGTACTTACTACTAGCACTAATTTATAAGACAGTGTTAATTACTTATACTTATTAGTACTAATTTATAGGTAAGTTTTTATTACTTATTCTTACTAGTTGATAAGTACTTACTACTAGTACTAACTTATAGGTAGGTATTTCTTATTTATACTCACTGGTTAAAAAGTATTTACTACTAGCACTATTTTATAGGAAAGCATTTCTTACTTATACTCACTAGTTAATAAGTACTTCCTACAAGTACTAATTTATAGGTAAGTATTTCTTACTTATACTCACTGGTTAATAAGTACTTACTACTAGCACTAATTTATAAGAAAGTGTTAATTACTTATACTTATTAGTTAATAAGTACTTCCTATTAGTACTAATTTATAGGTAAGTATTTCTTACTTATACTCACTGGTTGATAAGTACTTCCTACTAATACTAATTGATAGGTAAGTATTTGTTACCTATACTCACTGGTTGATAAGTACTTACTACTAGTACTAATTTATAGGTAAGTATTTCTTACTTATACTCATTGGTTAATAAGTACTTCCTACTATTACTATTTTATAGGTATTTCTTACTTGATTAGTACTTTCTATTAGTACAGATTTATAGATAAGTATTTCTTTCTTATACTCACTGGTTAATAAGTACTTACTGCTATTACTATTTTATGGGTATTTCTTACTTGATAAGTACTTCCTACTACTAATAATGTATAGCTATTTCTTATACTCACTTGAAAAGTTCTACATATTAGTACTAATTTATAGGTAAGTATGTCTTACTTATACTCACTGGTAATAATTCCTATTAGTACTAATTTATGGGTAAGTATTTCTTACTTATACTTATTGGTTGATAAGTAATTCCTATTAGAACTAATTTATGGGTAAGTATTTCTTACTTACTGTTTGATAAGTACTTCCTATTGGTACTAATTTATAGTTAAGTGTTTCTTACTTATACTTACTGGTTGATAAGTACTTCCTACTAGTACTATATTATAGGTATTTATTATACTCACTTGATAAGTATTTCTTACTAGTACTACTTTATAAGTAAGTATTTCTTACTTATACTCCCTGGTTGATAAGTACTTTCTACTAGTACTAATGTATAGGTAAGTATTTGTTACTTATACTTACTGGTTGATAAGTACTTGATACTAGTACTAATTTCTAGGGAAGCGTTTCTTAATTATACTCACTGGTTAATAAGTACTTCCTATTAGTACTAATTTATAGGTAAGTATTTCTTACGTATAATTACTGGTTGATAAGTACTTCCTATTAATACTAATTTATAGGTAAGTATTTCTTACTTATACTTACTGGTTGATAAGTACTTCCTACTATTACTAATTTATAGGTAAGTTTTTCTTACTTATACTCACTGGTTAATAAGTTCTTTCTACTAGTAATAATTTATAGGGAAGTGTTTCTTACTTATTCTCACTGGTTAATAAGTACTTTCTACTAGTACTAATTTATAGGGAAGTGTTTCCTACTTACACTCTCTGGTTGATACGTACTTCCTACTAGTACTAATTTATAGGTAAGTATTTCTTATTAATACTCACTGGTTGATGACTTCTTTTGTACTAGTACTAATTTATATGTAAGTATTTCTTACTTATACTTACTGGTTGATTAGTACTTCCTACTAGTAATAATTTATAGGTAAGTATTTCTTACTTATACTCACTGGTGGATAAGTACTTACTACTAGTACTAGTTTGTAGGTATTTCTTACTTATACTCCCTGGTTGTTAAGTACTTCCTACTAGTAGTAATTTGTATGTGTTTCTTACTTATACTCTCTGATTGATAAGTACTTATTACTAGTACTAATTTATAGGTAAGTATTTCTTACTTATACTCACTGGTTGATAAGCACTTCCTACTAGTAATAATTTATAGGTAAGTATTTCTTACTTACATTCACTTGTTGATAAGTACTTACTACTAGTACTAGTTTGTAGGTATTTCTTACTTATACTCCCTGGTTGTTAAGTACTTCCTACTAGTAGTAATTTGTATGTGTTTCTTACTTATACTCTCTGATTGATAAGTACTTATTACTAGTACTAATTTATAGGTAAGTATTTCTTACTTATACTCACTGGTTGATAAGCACTTCCTACTAGTAATAATTTATAGGTAAGTATTTCTTACTTACATTCACTTGTTGATAAGTACTTACTACTAGTACTAGTTTGTAGGTATTTCTTACTTATAATCCCTGGTTGTTAAGTACTTCCTACTAGTAGTAATTTGAAGCTGTTTCTTACTTATACTCTTTGATTGATAAGTATTTATTACTAGTACTAATTTATAGGTAAGTATTTCTTACTTATACACACTGGTTAATAAGTACTTCACACTAGTACTAATTTAAAGGTAAGTATTTCTTACTTATATTTACTGGTTGATAAGCACTTCCTACTAGTACTATTTTATAGGTAAGTATTTATTACTTATGCTACTCACTGGTTGATAAGTACTTCCTATTAGTACTAATTTATAGGTAAGTATTTATTACTTATTCTTACTGGTTGATAAGTTCTTCCTACAAGTACTAATTTATAGGTAAGTATTTCTTACTTATACTCACTGGCTAATGAGTACTTACTACTAGCACTAATTTATAAGAAAGTGTTAATTACTTATACTTATTAGTTAATAAGTACTTCCTACTAGTACTAATTTATAGGTAAGTATTTCTTACTTATACTCACTGGTTAATAAGTACTTCCTACTAGTACTAATTTATAGGTATTTCTTACTTTGACTCCCTGGTTGATAAGTACTTCCTAGTAGTACTAATATATAGGTAAGTGTTTCTTACTTATACTCACTGGTTAATAATTACTTCCCACTATTACTAATTTATAGGTATTTCTTACTTGATAAATACTTCATATTAGTACTGATTTATAGGCATTTCTTACTTATACTCACTGGTTAATAATTACTTCCTACTATTACTATTTTATAGGTATTTTTTACTTGATTAGTACTTCCTATTAGTACAGATTTATAGATAAGTATTTCTTTCTTATACTCACTGGTTAATAAGTACTTACTACTATTACTATTTTATGGGTATTTCTTACTTGATAAGTACTTCCTACTGGTAATAATTTATAGCTATTTCTAATATTCACTTGAAAGTAATACATATTAGTACTAATTTATAGGTAAGTATTTATTACTTATTCTTACTGGTTGATAAGTACTTATTACTAGTACTAACTTATATGTAGGTATTTCTTATTTATACTCACTTGTGGATAAGTATTTCCTACTAGTACTTATTTATAGGTAACTATTTCTTACTTATACTCACTGGTTGATAAGTACTTACAACTAGTACTAATTTATAGGTAAATATTTCTTACTTATTCTTAGTGGTTGATAAGTACTTCCTACTAGTACTAATTTATAGGTAACTATTTCTTACTTATACTCACTGGTTAATAAGTACTTCCTATTAGTACTAATTTATAGGTAAGTATTTCTTACTTATACTTATTGATTGATAAGTAATTCCTATTAGTACTAATTCATGGGTAAGTATTTCTTACTTATACTTATTGGTTGATAAGTAATTCCTATTAGTACTAATTTATGGGTAAGTATTTCTTACTTATACTTATTGGTTGATAAGTAATTCCTATTAGTACTAATTTATGGGTAAGTATTTCTTACTTATACTTTTTAGTTGATAAGTACTTCCTATTAGTAATAACTTATAGGTATTTCGTGCTTATACTTACTGGTTGATAAGTACTTCCTACAAGTACTAGTTTATAGGTTAATATTTCTTATTTATACTCACTGGTTGATAATACTTCCTACCAGTACTAATTTATAGGTAAGTATTTCTTACTTATACTCACTGGTTAATAAGTACTTCCTATTAGTACTAATTTGTAGGTAAGTATTTCTTACTTATACTTACTGGTTGATAAATACTTCCTACTAGCCTTTTTTTTTAGGTATTTATTATACTCACTTGATAAGTACTTCCTATTAGTACTAATATATAGATAAGTATTTCTTACTTATACTCACTGGTTGATAAGTACATACAACTATTACTAATATATAGGTAAGTATTTTTTACTTATACTCATTGTTTGATAAGTACCTCCTACTAGTACTAAATTTTCTAGGTAAGTATTTCTTACTTATACTCTCTGGTTGATAAGTACTTCCTACTAGTACTAATTTATAGGTAAGTATTTCTTACTTATACTTACTGGTTGATAAGTACTTGATACTAGTACTAATTTATAGGTAAGTATTTCTTACTTATACTCACTGGTTAATAGGTTTTTTTCTACTAGTAATAATTTATAGGGAAGAGTTTCTTACTTATTCTCACTGGTTAATAAGTACTTCCTACTAGTACTAATTTATAGGGAAGTGTTTCCTACTTACACTCTCTGGTTGATATGTACTTCCTACTAGTACTAATTTATAGTTAAGTATTTATTACTTATACTGACTGGTTGATAAGTACTTACTACAAATAATAATTTATAGGTAAGTATTTCTTACTAATACTCACTGCTTGATAAGTACTTCCTACTAGTACTTATATATAGGTAAGTATTTCTTATTAAAATACTCACTGTTTGATAACTTCTTTTGTACTATTTCTAATTTATATGTAAGGTTTCTTACTTATACTTACTGGTTGATAAGTACTTCCTACTAGTAATAATTTATTGGTAAGTATTTCTTACTTATACTCACTGGTTGATAAGTACTTACTACTAGTACTAGTTTGTAGGTATTTCTTACTTATACTCCCTGGTTGTTAAGTACTTCCTACTAGTAGTAATTTGTAGGTATTTCTTACTTATACTCTCTGATTGATAAGTACTTCATACTAGTACTAATTTATAGATAAGTAATTCTTACTTATACTCACTGGTTGATAAGTAATTCATACTAGTACTAATTTAAAGGTAAGTATTTCTTACTTATACTTACTGGTTGATAAGCACTTTCTACTAGTACTAATTTATAGGTAAGTATTTCTTACTTATACTCACTGGTTGATAAGTACTTCCTACTTGTACTAGTTTATAGGTAAGTATTTCTTACTAATACTCACTGCTTGATAAGTACTTCCTATTAGTACTAATTTATAGGTAAGTATTTCTTAATTATACTTACTGGTTTATAAGTACTTCCTACTAGTACTAATGTATAGGTATTTCTTACTAATACTCACTGCTTGAGTAATTACTGGTTGATAAATACTTCCTATTAGTTTTAATTTATAGGTAAGTATTTCTTACTTATACTCACTGGTTAGTATGTACTTCCTACTAGTACTAATTTATAGGGAAGTGTTTCTTACTTATAATCACTGGTTAATAAGTACTTCCTACTAGTACAGGTAGCCCTCAGTTTACGCCGGGGTTAAGTTCCAGAAGAAATGGTTGTAAATCGAAACCGTTGTAAATTGAAACCCAGTTTATAATGTAAGTCAATGGGAAGTGAGAGAGTTAGGTTCCAGGCCCCTCTCAAAATTGTCATAAGTAACACCTAATACATTATTTTTAAGCTTTAAAATGAAGACTTTAAATACTAAACAGCATTATAAACCTAATAAAATAACCACACAACACAGAATATATAATTAAACTAAGTTAAATGAACAAAAACATTTGCTAAACAGCATTATAAACCTAATAAAATAATCACACAACACAGACTTTATTTGCATTTTTCTGCAAACAGTTCTTTCTATGCATTCTAATCTGGACTGATTTATAGACAGGAAGATCTTGTTCCTTTAAAATCTGCTCGATAGCTCAGGTCTGGTTAAACTGATTCATTTCAGCTTGCTTGGCTTTGCTGCAACACAAGCGGACAGCTCCACCTACTGGCTATTTTAATAAATGCACTGCTTCTCAATGCTTTTTAATAGCAGTCACATGACTGGAAAAAAGGTTGTTATTCTGAAACGGTGCAAATTGAACCGTTGTAAACCGAGGGCCACCTGTACTAATTTATAGTTAAGTATTTCTTATTTATATTGACTGGTTGATAAGTACTTACTACAAATATAATTTATAGGTAAGTATTTCTTACTAATTCTCACTGTTTGATAACTTCTTTTGTACTACTACTAATTTATAGGTAAGTATTTCTTACTTATACTTACTGGTTGAAAAGTACTTACTTACTACTAGTACTAATTTATAGGTAATTATTTCTTACTTATACTTACTGTTGATAAGTACTTCCTACTAGTACTAATTTGTAGGTAAGTATTGTTTACTTATACTCACTGATTGATAAGTACCTATTACTAGTACTAATGTACTAATTTACCTGGGATAGAACCAGGGACTCGGGTTCAGAGTCTGGCTTGCTCTGTTTGTGTCACTAGATGATGTTTACTTGCAGGAGTTTACAGAAGAATATTATCATCAGTATTTTTATCTCACAGCTCCACCTACTCTGGATGCTGGCCAATCAGGGATGTGCTCTCTCACTACATACTGGTCATCCTTTGCCTTTACTCCTTGTCCTAGCATTAGAGTCTTGACTGTTCCTGTTTATAGCTGGATTTCCTTCCTGTGACTTTGCCTTAGTTTGGATATTTGTTGCCATTCTTTAAATCTTGTACTGTCCTGACCTTGTCTCTGCATTTGGCACAATTACTTCTATTAATTGGACTTTCCTGTTGCAGTTTCCCAGCTCCATTACCTTAGTTTCTGCTGTGCCTATTTGTTTATCCTGTCTCCAGCACTGCCCATTCTCTGCTGCTGCTAGCAACCTGTATTCAGCACCCTGGTATCTATCCCCTTGTTTTGCTCAGAAGCAGGCACTCTCTTATTTTGCTTGGCTTAGAAATGAGCACTCTCTTATTTTGCTTGGCTTAGAAATGGGCACTCTCTTATTTTGCTTGGCTTAGAAACGGGCACTCTCTTATTTTGCTTGGCTTAGAAGCGGACTCTCTTTTTATGCTTGGCTTAGAAGTGGGCACTCTCTTAGTTTGCTTGGCTTAGAAGTTGGAACTCTCTTATTTTGCTTGACTTAGAAGCAGACTCTCTTTTTATGCTTGTCTTAAAAGCGGACTCTCTTATTATGCTTGGCTTAGAAGTGGGCACTCTCTTATTTTGCTTGGCCTAGAAACAGGCACTCTCTTATTTTGCTTGGCTTAGAAGTTGGAACTCTCTTATTTTGCTTGGCTTAGAAGTTGGAACTCTCTTATTTTGCTTGGCTTAGAAGCGGACTCTCTTTTAATGCTTGGCTTAGAAGTGGGCACTCTCTTAGTTTGCTTGGCTTAGAAGTAAACTCTCTTTTTATGCTTGGCTTAGAAGCGGGCACTCTTCTTTTGCTTGGCTTAGAAGCGGGCACTCTCTTATTATGCTTGGCTTAGAAGCAGGCACTCTCTTATTTTGCTTGGCCCTGAAGTGAGCACTACTGTCCTTAGCCCAGAAGTGGGTACTTACCTTTGTTTAGCTCAGAAGTGAGCACTCAACTTTGCTTAGCCCAGAAGTGGGCACTCACCTTTGCTTAGCCCAGAAGTGAGCACTCACCATTGCTTAGCCCAGAAGTGAGCACTCACCTTTGCTTAGCCCAGAAGTGAGCACTCACCATTGCTTAGCCCAGAAGTGAGCACTCACCTTTGCTTGGCCTAGAAGTGAGCACTCACCTTTGCTTAGCCCAGAAGTGAGCACTCACCTTTGCTTAGCCCAGAAGTGAGCACTCACCTTTGCTTGGCCCAGAAGTGAGCACTCATCTTTGCTTAGCCCAGAAGTGGGCACTACTGTCCTTGGCCCTGAAGTGGGTCTTTCAATATTAGGTCAGGGCAATAGGTCAGGCAATAGTATAACCACACACCCCCTTTTCTCTGATATTTCGTCTTTCTCCTGTTTGGTGTATACTATAGCCTGATATGGACATATTCAATCTAAGAGAGAATTTACTAACTGAGATTTCAAATATATCTACTGACAAATAGTAGGCACTTATTAAGTAAGTGACACATTGAAGAGCGTAATATACACTCAGCCCTTCTGATCACGTAGACAATTTAGACACGCTCTCATTTGATGCCACGCCCACTACATGAACACTGATCATTGGACACTTGTCCCAATATATGAATATCACATATCATTTGTAGGATTAATCGTTCACAATCACTAAGTAGTATACCGTTTTCACCCGCCCCCCCCCCCCCAACACGATTAATGGACACACGACCCTAATACACTATCGACTGTACATACTTATATTTTAGACAATTCCTAGATACACTTAACGACACAGACAATAACTGATACGTCCATACTCATACCCATTTGCATTACTCTTTCAATATTAGGATCTTGTCTGTCTGAACTTGCACCTGAACATCAGCTATAGTGGTTTGTACAGTTTTCTCTCCTGTAAACTCTTGCTTGTACCAGTCCACTATCAACAGGAAGTGTAAACCATTGACTGTTACACAAGTCAATTCACTGCTACATGTATTGTTCAATTTATATTTCACATCAAGCTCATGTTCACATACGTGAACTGCGTCAGGTCTGATGTCTGCTACCATGTCACTAATAGTATTATTATAGGATGCTGAATAAACCACCCACTTGCATTTCATTTCTTTTGGGCTTGGACCCTCTATTTTTCCCTTTTTTTTGCAATTCATATTTGGGTCTAACATTTTTTTTACTTAACTAGTGGGTTCAATATCAGGATTACACAAGGGCATAGCGGTAACATGAGAGCAGGGTAATATGTTCATAAGGGCTTTACTTGGCCTGCCAATTCAATAAATGTTTCAGTGAAACTTGGAGACGGTTCCTTACACTGTTAACTGTACATCTAATAGGATGATATGATCATGATGTCTCAGGTAATGCAAAAGGAAGTTCATTCGGACAATCACATAATGTGACATTGGGAAGAGAGATGATGACTAGACAGATACATAAGCACAATGCAATTGGCCCAAGGGTCTCAGTGATCTGTCATTTGAAAGACGTTGTCTGCAGCAACCTCACTGTAGAGCAGAGTGAAGAATTATGTCACATCACCTTTGTCATTATAAATAATTATGGTAATTAGCAGCCTGGCCAAAGGTGGTAAACCTATGTCAAATACAATGTTATGCCGTTCATTGCACCCGTCTCTAGCAGTCAAGGATAAAACGCCGTTCAGTAAAGACACAATGTTGCAGCTGATCATATTTATACATCCATATCTGCCAAACCAATCTGACATATTGCACATAGTTCTTACTTAATGGTCCCTGTCATTCTTTGTCTAAAGAGAAAAAAAGGAGATATTGCCATTCGGGCTTGGTTATAAATAATCTGTCAGACCGACCCAATGTGAGGTTAATGCATTATCAGAAATAAGTCTATTTTCAGATAAGAATAATGAGTTTAGGAATGTTATTCAGAACAATCAAATTCTGTTTAACATTTCTGGCTCACTCAGGTACAGGATACTCAGACACCCTCCTCTTATTGCTTTACATTTGTGCCTAATATTCTATGTACTTAGAGGTTTATTAGGTGGCTTATAGAGGACTATGGTCTGATACATTATCATTTCAAACATGCCATAGGATATATTTACCTTGTGGTCGCCGCATCCTTTACAAACATGGTATTGTCCTGTCATTGATGGCTGCAACCATGAATGAGTGACATTACATATTGGCATTATATCTACACATTCACAGTATCACATACCAAACATGGCAGCCATCTTGTAAATATTTATGCCACATTCACAAATTAATAATACTGATTTGTTTTAAAGGCACAAAAGGGTTAAACCATTGTTGTATCTATGTCAGACACAAAAGGGTAAAATCATTGCTGTGTGTTACTAACACAATGAGGGGTAAAGTCATTGAACCATGTATGTTTGTGGTAACCAAATGCGTAGGCACTGCTCAGTTTGTGTGGAATAAATATGGCTTCTGAGCTTAGTTCATACAATGTAATATGCAAACTGGAAGAAAGATCTGTATTTGATCCCATTGTACAAAACCATTGGGTGCAACACGTTTAACTAATTTTGTTCTTAAAGATGATGTTACAAAAGTAATATTGTGTTCAGTTACAACCTGTTGGTATATTTATTTCATACGATTGCAGATTATAAACTACTGTTTATATTTCACTATTCAGTGCCAGCTGAAGATGTTTTATTTTAATAAGCTTTAAAAGCCAAAGTGAGGGCCTTATTCACCTGTTTAATTAAAAACAAACACCTGGCAGAAGGCTATTGTGTTATTGATAATTATAGGTTAATCTGTTAAAACATAAATGCTGTTATAAATACTGTTTCTGCAAAGGGTTTAAACACATACTTAAAATCAGCTCCAAAACCTACTGCAAGCTAGCTGAGCACATCTGGCGAGCCAATCACAAGAGGCATATATGTGCAACCACCAATCATCAGCTAGCTCCCAGTAGTTTTTTTCTTTTAAGCCTAGCTAGGTATGCTTTTCAACAAAGGATATGAAGAAAGTAAAGTAAGTTGGATAATAAGTTAATTAAAACATCCCTTGAAGAGATCCGGTAGGAGGAATTCAGGTGCAAAGGCAGGCTGACACCTGTTCTACATCTCCTAATGAGCTATTGGCAGCAGCAAGGCGTGCTCAACACCTCAGTCCTGGGGCGGCTTATTCAAGCAATTTGTAATCAGCTACCGGTTCTCCCAAAGTGCTAAACTACCGCACTTAAAATTTGCAGATGGGGTATATGGTCTGAATTCAAAACACCAAGAGATGCAAGTATTTGCTGCAGATTTTACCCTTATCTTTATCCTGGCAAAAAGAGAGAAAGGGAAATAAAATAAAAGTGGCAGCGCTACCTGAAAGACCTGAGCTCTCCTGGTAGAGCAGCAGGCAGGAAGGGACTTTTCTTTCTCTAAAACCCAGATTTGAAAATAAAAATATAAGCCAGCAGTGGCAAGTTTATCTGATCAGTTGACCTGCTACATTAAAGTTTAAATACCGGCATATTGGAGCGGCACAGCCAATCTGAGGCGTAGTGGTGTGGTCTTGGATTCCCGTGCCTGAGAGGTCTGGAGGGGGGCGGCTTGAGACGATCTGCTGTGGCCACAACCGGGGGAGCACCAGACTGAGTGGCTCCTAACTTACCTTCTTCCTGCCCTCCTTGACGGCCCGGCACCTTGACCGGCGGAGACTGCTTACTGGAAGACACAATCAGCTGCTATGGGCCTCACAGCATAGCTGGCGCGGAGTGAGAAGAAACTCTGCTGGAGACTTCGGTTTGTTCCTCTCTGGGTGTTTGGGATATCCTATATCTGAGGTGCGAAGTCGCTTCGTTGCTGTTGCGGAGCCTTCTGCGGAGAGGCCTTGCCTGGAGGTGCTTGTTGGTTCTCCTTGTCTCTGAGGAAAGGGCCGGGGCCCGGTCCCACAGCTTATCACAGTATCTGACTTTTCTCTCCCCACCGATGCTGCGTGGAGAGTTATTAAGTCAGTAAGTTTTCCTAAGGAATCTGCATAAAGTGTGAACCAGCGAAGACACTCTCCAAACCTCACGAACCAGGGACAGGTATTCATGTTATGCTCCAGAACGGTGTTCTTATCTATTTTATAATACACATCTGACTCTTGCTAGAACTGCCTCAGAAAAACTCTGATTATATACTATTTGCAACTAAAAATTTAACAAAAATTCATGTACAGTCAAATGTTTGGTTTGATATAACTCAGTTAAACAGTCAAACTAAAAGGGGCATATCTCTTTAAAATTGCACTATTGCAGTAAGATTGATTTTTCTTTTTTTTTTCTTTTTTTTTTTTTTTTGGCTCTCGGATTTCTGCCCTTTTTTTTTTTAACTAAATCTGGTTTAAGAGGGTGGATAAAAATAATAGGAGAGGTGTTCATTATCCAGTCCCCCCCCCCCTTAAAAATTGGGACATAAGGGCCTTACAGAAAATAAAGCAGTAAAATAACCTTGTTGGTAAAATCAACTACATAATTGTGTAAAGATGAATATAACATGTATGCAATAGAACTGTGTTTTTTACCTTTTGCTTTGAATAGGTACCTGCTGTATTTTACCTGGGAAAACATAGGATTAGATTACTCTCATTATTTGCCTAAATCAACAAAAATATGAAATATTGTGTATAAAAATGACCATTGTTTACTTGTAGATGACTCTTACTATTCAAAGAGTTGCAGTATTGTTTAAGCCAGGGATAGTAGTTCCATTTTATCTAGAAATATTTTAAGTACTCTGCAGATATTTAAGAGAGAGGAAGAGGAAAGGAAAAGAAAACATTTTCTCTTTGATAGGGCAATTCAGTATTAGTAGACACTAAAACAAGTTATAAAAAGAATGTTTTGCAAGTCTTAATCTAAGAAAAAAAAAATGTGTTATTAATAGCACAGAACTTCTCTCACAAAAACACCTAATTTAAGCACTTCCCTCACATTCACCTCCCCCCTTCTTTTTTTTTTTGTTGTGTGTTCCCCATTTTTTTTTTTTTTTTTCACATTTATTTATATATGGACAAATTTTGCACTACACACAATAAAACACCTCCCTCCAATATGGCTGGAAGGAACAGAGAAAAAAAAATAATAAAACCACACCAGGAAACACAAATGACACCTCTCTCACGAGCACAAATATGACACAAATCAATGATTTAATAGACTTGCAAGCCTTAGTTACAAGTATCTCTGAAGCCTTAACACCCAAATTTGAGGCTCTCAAAGATAAAATTAAGCAGGACATACATGCCCTAAAAACTGAATTTCGCCAGTTTTCAAATAGACTAGCAGAGGCGGAACAAAGAATCTCTGACTTGGAAGACAACACTATAACTCACAACACTAAGCTAGATTCTTTAAACTCTAAATAAAAGTCCAGCTAAAATTGGAAGATCTGGAGAACCGTGCCAGACGAAACAATTTTAGAATTATTGGTATACCCGAAGAAAGACAATATGAAGATCTTGATAAATTACTAACGATAACACTACCACAATTATTAAAAATTCCTCAATCTCATCCACGAATAGTGTTAGAGAGAGTACACAGACTAGGGCGGCATAATACAGAAAATGAAAATCCTAGACCCAGACCAGTTATCGCCAAAGTCCTTAATTATCAGGACAAACTCCTACTACTACAATATTTTAAAAAGAACCAGCCCATATTTCTTGGGGGAGCTAAAATCATGCTTTTTCAGGATTTTTCTGCAGAAACCTCGGCCAAAAGAAGGGAGCTTGCCCCGATATGTACTAAGCTAATAAAACAAGGTCACCAAGCTACTATTATATACCCAGCAAAGTTGAAGATAACAATTGACAATAATATACATTTGTTTGAGTCACCCAGGGATGCAGAAAAGTTTATATCGCAACAGTTCCCCCTAGAATAGGTAGGAACTTAAAAACCTAGAAGATAAATATTAGCAGCTATGTCTTATATGATAATTGAAATGCAAGTCACCATGAGGGCTCTGATATACAGAAAGGCCTGGGGTCATAATTTTTGTTACTGTCTTGGTTCTTCTATGTTGTGGTTTATTAAGTTCTGTTTTGCCTCGCTCTGTTGTGGATCCCCTTTTCCCTCCCCCCCCCTTTTTCTTTTATTCAATTTTTCTTTCTTTTTTTTTTTTCTTTTTTTTTTTTTTTTTTTTTGTGTTTTTGTTTTATGCATGAGTCTTGTTGTTTGAGATGATAGACATATTAAACGGTTTTAAATTAGCCTCTTGGAACATTGGGGGCATTACATCGCCAATTAAACGCAAAACAATAATTGCATATCTAAGAAAAATACGCATAGACATTGCCTTTTTACAGGAAACCCACCTAAAAATGGAAGAAGTTCTTAAGCTCAAAAGTTCCTGGGTTAATGAAGTTATTGCTTCACCCAGCACTCAAAGAAAGGGAGGGGTAGCAATCTTACTAGGTAAAAAAATAAAATACCAAGTTCTTCATACTAAGACAGATTCGGAGGGGAGGTTCCTATTGGTCAAAATTAAAATAGATAAGATAGTTTATACACTTTGTAATATATATGCTCCCAATGTCTTCTGCCCTCTCTTCTGGGAAAGACTCCAAGCTGAATTACTATCCTATACAGAAGGTTTTTTGATCCTAGGAGGGGACTTTAATATGGCACCACAATATCCTCTAGACAGGCTAAGGCATAAGGGCTCCTTTCTCAGAACCAAAAGGGATAGCTTGGAATCTAAAATGTTTCTTAAGCTCTCTCAGAATCTTGGAGTTAGGGATATCTGGAGGACACAAAACCCAGATGCTAGGGATTTTACCTGCCTCTCTAAGGCGCATAAGTCACTATCACGAATTGACATGTTTCTTCTAGATAATAGACTATGCAAACAAAGACTAGCCGCTAATATTTTTCCTATCTGTATATCGGACCATGCCCCAATCTCCCTAGAGTTTTATCCGAGCAACTTAACTCCAAAATATTCTAGATTCTTTTTCCCAAACTACCTAGTCTCTGATCTTAAATTTAAAAATTGGTTAAATAATAAATTCCAAGAATATGCGTCCTTTAACAAAGAATATATTAATCGCCCTATGATCTTTTGGGAAGCCGCTAAGGCTGTACTGAGAGGAGAAATTTTAGCTTATACCATCAGTAGGACAAAAAAAATTAAGACCAGAGAAAGGGAAATCATGAAATCCATCTCTAACTCTTATAATTCCTATTTATTAGAGAAACGCCTGATAAATGGGCGAAATATACCCATGCTTTAAAGGACAGAGATTCCTTTCTTTTACTTAAGATTTCTCAGAAAGATTTGAAATATCAAGCTAAACTATACAGGCATGGGTGTAAAACAGGAAAACTCCTTGCAAGACTAGTAAAAAGTGATGACTTCATCAGTGATTCATTACGGGTACAGGATAGAATAATAACATCTCCAGAAGACCTTACTCAAGCTTTTTCAGAATACTACCAAGATTTATATTCATTAAAAACTTCAAATGTTCATAAGCGAGAATCTTTCTGGGATAAAATTATTTATAATCCTGTATCGGCGGACCTAGTTGAAACTCTTAATCTTCCTATATCTGAGCTAGAGATCTCAAGAGCAATTCAAGATCTTGCTCTAAATAAAGCTTCGGGCCCTGATGGCCTTCCTAATGAATTTTACAAAATACTTTCTACAACAACAACACCTCACCTATCTTCATTATACAATGATATTTATATTAAAGGCAACACCCCTCCACCTACTTTTGCTGCATCATTCACAACTCTAATTCTTAAACAAGGAAAGGAGGCTGATAGAAAGGAATCATATAGGCCCATAGCATTGCTTAATACGGATTATAAAATAATGTCTTCTATTTTAGCCTCAAGACTTCAAATACTTCTTACTAATATAATACACAAGGATCAGGCAGGATTTATACTCAAAAGAAATTCATCAGCTAAGATCAGGGAACTTTTCCTTACCATAGACTATTTTAAAAGTAGGGAGGAAGTGGGAGCGGGGGAGGGAGGGGACACCTCTGACTCTGCAATTATTTCAATAGACGCTGAGAAGGCTTTTGACTCAGTTCATCTGGATCATTTGCTACATTCTCTTCAACAATTTGGTATACAGGGCAATTTTCTGGAATTTGAAGATATATATAAAACAGCGCTTGGACTCTAAGTAATATTTGTGGACATCGTTACTTTACTAGGAAAGACTCAAAATTATCTGGGCTCTCTCATCCATATTTTATCACATTAATATCTGTTTTTACTTTGTGAGTTATTAGTGAAATATTTTTATATATATAGATATACAGCTGTGTATTTTATCTGATAAATTTTAGTTTATTCTTAGCATATGATTGTAGCATATGATTGTAATTTAATAAAAACTTTTGATTATACTAAAATGTATTTGAAATTTATATGAATAGAACATTTGTGTTTTTTCTAAATTCATAATCTATCAGAGGTATACATATTTTTTAAGGAAATTTGATTTTTTATTAATTTGGGTAAAATATATACATAAAATCAGTAGGTAACATATTTATTTCATATCCTAGTTTTTAATACTTTTTAGCTTTTAGTAGCGCCACTCTCAACTACAATTCATTTTAATTTTCTGGAATTTGTCAACAATTTATATAAAACTGCCTCTACTAAGTTATTAGTGAATGGCCTAACTTCCTCAAATATCTTTCTCAGAAGAGGTACTCGTCAGGGATGCCCTCTCTCTCCCCTACTCTTTAACATTTCAATTGAACCATTTGCCATATACATTAGACAACACCTTGAGGGTATTAAGATCGGCAGGAAAGAGATGAAAATAGCATTGTATGCTGACGATATTCTAATCTACATCTCCAAAACCTCTACTAATATTCCTAAATTAATAGCAATCATTGAACAATTCGGTGCTTTCTCTGGCTATAGGGTAAATATGACGAAATCTGAAATGCTCTGGATTAAACAATCTAAGGACTCTATTGTCAATATTCCATTTAAATTGGTGACTGGTTCCTTCAGATATCTAGGTATCATGATTTCCTCCAATCCAGATATGTGGTACAATCTTAATATACTCCCAGTTCTGAATAAAATTAAACAGAATTTAAAAAATTGGCAAAATCTTCCTCTTTCTTTATCTGGGTGTATCGCTTTATACAAAATGGTGTGCCTTCCAAAATTACTATATATCTTACAAAATACCCCTCTAATCCTTAAAACTAAGGATATTCTAATATTCAATACTGTCTTGAGAAAATATATCTGGCAGAATAAAAAAACCAGAATCTCGCTATCTAAATTGTCTCTTCCCAGAAAATATGCGGGATTAGCTTTGCCAGATATCAAACTTTATAATTATGCTTTTTTGATTCGGCTGATCATGGATTGGATGACGGAGAGAGACTATGTCACCAATAACGAGCTGGACAAAAATATATTATATCCATATTCCCCATTAGCAGTCATTCATTGCACTAGGAGTTCTCTACCAAAAGAAGTGAAAAAAATGAAAATGATGCTTAATCCTTTACAGGCTTGGTGGAAAGTAGGTAAACTCCTTAAATTGGAACAGGAAGTATCTAATTTTATGCCGATAGCAGGCAATCCTCAATTTCAAGCGGGTTTGTATATGTCCCCTTTTCAAAGATGGGAGGTATTGGGCTTGAATACTGTTACGGTACCAACAGTGTACCAAGGGTTAATACCAGATGAACAATGTCCTGCATAGGGAATCAGCAATTCACAACCCAGCCAGTTTCAGGTTTAAAACAGAATGACATTTATTAAAGGCTAGATGCCTAGTATTTATACAGGTTTGACCCCAGATGGGGGGGTTGAAAGACTCTTGTACATTTAGATAAAAAGGGGAAGACGCCCTTTTATGAAACAGTAGAATTACATTACTTAAATACTTTACTTAGG
Organism: Bombina bombina; assembly: GCF_027579735.1. Taxonomy (NCBI): domain Eukaryota; kingdom Metazoa; phylum Chordata; class Amphibia; order Anura; family Bombinatoridae; genus Bombina; species Bombina bombina. The sequence goes on from NC_069505.1 coordinate 256,528,646, forward strand.
CAGATAACAACTTAAACACATTTGGCTTGTCTTATCACCTAGCGTCTGCTCTCTGAGGGTGATTAAACAATGGCCTGTTTATTACTTAAATGTAATTATAGTACACAATAGCTGAGGCCAGAAAACCTGTCTTTAGAAATTAGTTTCTTAGCTAAACACAATTAACTCCTTCAGTCCGGACAGAAGAGTCTGTCACATATCTCCCCCCTTGTGGAACACTCCGGCAGACCCGGCTTGACCCTTTGGCGGGTCAACCTGGGGATGACCGGACTAGGAGGTGGTAGGCATGTCAGTTTGCCAGGACAATCCATCTGTATTCCCGTTATGAGAGAGAATTCCTGTCCATACAAAGAAGGGTTCAACTTCCTCAGTGCCCAGACTAGGGCTAAACAGTCCTTCAAAATCCCATCAGCTTCTTAACGAGTTTTCTGTACCTGCTCTTTATAGGTATCCACAATCCCTTCATACTGACATAGGGTGCCCTTGAGTTGCTGCACCTCACTATGAGCCAGCGTCAGCTTCTCCTCAAGTGTCGCTAAGTTTGTCTTTAATGTTTCATGTCCCACTCTCAAGCTGGTGTTTTCTGCAGTCTGTCGGTGCAGCTTGTCTAGCAGAGATTCACGTTCTAAACGTGCTTTTTCCTCTGCGCTCCTCTTCTCCTTCATCAGCGCATTGTAACGGGACTTCCACGTATCAATAGCGGATAGAGATTTACTGAGCTCAGCGTCCTGGGGCTTAGCAGCAGGGGGGTCAGTCTCTGCTGCACGGATCTGAGCACGGGTAGTCACAGGGTTAACATCAGCGGGACCCATGGGAGCATAGGCAGAAACAAGGGGAGCCAAGTCATTTCCAAGAAGAACATCAGCAGGTAAGTCCTTCTTGACCCCCACATTCACAGGTCTAGCGCCCACTCCCCAATCCAAATGTACCCTGGCAACAGGTAGGCTGAACACATCGCCCCCTGCTACCCTCACAGCCACAGTGTCTCCAGTGTACTGTTTCTCAGACACCAAGTTCTTTTGAAGCAAGGTCATGGTAGCACCAGTATCCCGTAGACCACTGACCTTCTTCCCATTCACTTTAACCAGTTGCCGGTTATTCCGGTGGGCAGCTTGCACAAGGTCTGCCTCATGTAGGATGCTCCAGCATTCTTGCGCCTCTACGTAGCGGGCCGCAGGCTGAGGGTTACGTGTGATTCCGCCGGCAGGTCTTCTCCAGGACTGTGCTTGGTTCGCTGCATTTAGGGGACACTCTGGTCTTTTGTGCCCTAGTTGCTTACATCCAAAGCATCGAATCGGTTGTGAGTAGCCCCGCGAATTGAACCGGGCTCTCTGAGGGTAGTTCGTGGCCAGATGCTGTGTGTTATAGCGGTGCGCCGGGGGTTGGTAACTGGCAGCTGCTGGGGTGACTGGGGGTCTGTACTCCACTCTAGCAGGGGGCTTAGTGGTATCAGGGTCCAGTTTGCGTGCATCCGTATACTCATCTGCCAAGCGAGCCGCTTCATGCAGGGTGGAGGGTTTACGGTCCCGAACCCACTCTCGAACTCCTGCGGGTAACTTGTCGAAGCAATGTTCCAACAGGAATAGCTGCAGCACCTCTTCCCCAGATACGGCTTGGCACCCCGCTATCCAGTGAGCTGCTGTGCGGTGCACCTTACATGCCCACTCAAGGTAGGAATCTCCAGCTAATTTAACAGTGTCTCTGAACCGCCTCCGGTATGCCTCCGGTGTAACCGCATACCTGGAGAGCAGAGCCTCTTTTACAGTATTATAATCCCCGACTTCCTCATCTGGAATGGCCCGAAAAGCCTCACTGGCCCGGCCGGATAATTTTCCGGATAATATCGTGACCCAGTCCTCTGCGGGTACCTTGTGTAGTGCACATTGCCTCTCAAAATCCGCAAGGTACCCATCAATCTCTCCTTCTGTTTCCAGGAAGTTTTTAAAAGCTGCAAAATTTACTTTTCTCTTTTCCACTGGGTTTGCTGCAGCGCCGCTTTGGCGAAGTAGGTTGGCCTCCACAGCTGCTATGACCCGGTCGATAATTTCCGCAGATGGGTTGGGGCCATAATATGCCAGTCTTATTTTAACCGCCCGATCAAAGCTTGCTTCTTCAGGGGTTCTGTCTGCTATGCTGGGCCCATTGATTCCTTCTGTTCCTGGTACTCTTTCCATCTTAGTCAGTATTGTAATAATCCCCCTCTTCCTGAGGTTACTGGCTTGTGTAGTTGCTCTTCTGGGCGATAAGGTTCATTCCGTCGCTTGCCACCAATGTTACGGTACCAACAGTGTACCAAGGGTTAATACCAGATGAACAATGTCCTGCATAGGGAATCAGCAATTCACAACCCAGCCAGTTTCAGGTTTAAAACAGAATGACATTTATTAAAGGCTAGATGCCTAGTATTTATACAGGTTTGACCCCAGATGGGGGGGTTGAAAGACTCTTGTACATTTAGATAAAAAGGGGAAGACGCCCTTTTATGAAACAGTAGAATTACATTACTTAAATACTTTACTTAGGCAGATAACAACTTAAACACATTTGGCTTGTCTTATCACCTAGCGTCTGCTCTCTGAGGGTGATTAAACAATGGCCTGTTTATTACTTAAATGTAATTATAGTACACAATAGCTGAGGCCAGAAAACCTGTCTTTAGAAATTAGTTTCTTAGCTAAACACAATTAACTCCTTCAGTCCTGACAGAAGGGTCTGTCACAAATACAATTTCTCAACTGTTAGATTTTGACAGGAAATGTATTAAAACCTTTGGCTCCTTGAGAGAGGAGTTCAATCTCTCCCATAAGGAGTTCTTTGCCTATTTACAGGTAAGGCACTATGCCTTAAGCTTAGTAAATAAGTTTGGATGGACCTGGACATGGGGGAACATAGAAAAATGGTTATCCTTAGTTAAAAATGGACTTATGTCAATTTCCTTTAGCTATTTAGACCTAAGTTCCCTAAAAGGCAATCTAAACTTGGAAAAAATAGCGGCCAACTGGGCAGTGGCCCTATCACAAAATCCAGGGGAAATTAAATTGATCCAATCCTCAATATTTGAGGTCACAAAGATCACTCTCTCCTATTCTTGGAGAGAAACACATATAAAACTATTACTCATGACCTTTTTTACTCCTGAGAAAGCTGTTTGATGTAGAAACTCAGATTTCAACACATGCCCCAAATGTTCCCTACCATCGGCAAATCTTATACACATGTTCTGGGAATGTCCAATTATTCAACAGTTTTGGTCGAAACTTCAATACTGGCTCGTGACACTAGGAATCTCCCCTTTGACTTTATTACCAGTACATATTATTTTTCTCTGGAAGGACTTAGAAGACTGTTCGGCAAATACTAAAATTGTAAATGCAGCTATCCTAGCAGCAAGATATCTAATTCTGAAGAAATGGAAAAATAGGGCAGCTCCCAGTATCCAAGAGGTTAAAAATTGTCTCAAAAAACAATGCATTCTTGAACAACTCGACACGGATCTAAATGACGAAAGGGATGTCACTTTATTTTTTAGAAAGTGGTCAGTTTTTATGAAATCTTTTTCTGCGAGTGAAATTGATAACTTAATTTATCCATTTAGAAATACTGAATTAGTCCTGCTTGGGATATGGTAACAATATATTGCCCCCTTTTTTTTTAATTTTTTTTTTTTTCTCTTTCCCCTTGTTTTGTTTTGTCTTGTTTTGTTTTGTCTTGTTTTTGCTGGTGGCTGTCCTATCTTGAATTTCTGTTTGTTGAGAGGACCACGAGGGTAGGAGAGGAGAGAGGAGAGGAATTAGAAAAATAGAAAAAGGTATATTTCAACAACAAAATAGAAAGACAGTGGAACATTAGATTAAAATCATATAATAAGATTATTTTGGTATGGAAAAGTTTGCAAAATACAAGAAGGGTGTCTTTTTTTTCTGTTAATTATTGTAAGATGTACAAACCTTGTGAAAAAAGGGTATTACTGATTGCTTATTACTCAGTTGTATTTTCATTTTGTTTTTTGTTTTTTTTCCTTCAGTCTTTTTTTCTTACAAATTGTTTGAAAATGTATAAATCTGCTGAAATATAACAATAAAAAAGAAATTAAAAAAAAAAAAAACATCCCTTGAAAACACATGTTCTGAACCATGAAAGTTTAACTAGGATTTTTATGTTCATTTCATTTTTAAATATAAAATATGTACTCAGTCCTCTGCAAACCTCTTTAGTGCAGAACCTGAAAGCGCCACTGACCTATAGATGTACAATGTAAAAAATAAAAATGATCCCAGTGTGGGGGAATTCTTCGATTGTTTAATGGGGCATGAAAAATCCCCATAAATGTGCAGTGTAAACAACTTTGTAATGCAATATTTATTTCTCCTGCTTTTCCTGCAATTGAAATCTAAAAATTGTAGTTTGCCGACTGCCCCCAAGACAGGCTGGTGTGTGTTTCATTGAAGTTAGACCCCTGACCCTTTTAGTTGCTGTGCCACCGTTACTTGATTAGTGCAGAAGCTCATGTATATCTGTCACTGATTGGTTTTCATCACATGAGAGTAGATAATTATAAGCAAGAAGCTTTTCAAGGGGTATGTCCCTTGATTGCATAACTTTGCATATTTTATTAAGTATATTTTCTAGGCAGATATTTAGATATGCAGAGCTTACTGCTGATGCATAAATAATAAATTACTTTAGTGTCTGCTGTATTTGTGTAACATTAGAAGTTGTTTACATATGTTTTGTAATGCTGTGCTTTTATTTATTATCCTGATTTTTTTTACTGTATTTGTGTCCCATTGACAGCATGCATATCCCTCCTTCTTACACAGCATTGAGGGGCAGCCATTATGCTGGGGGGCTAATGCCCCCTTGGGAAGCCACGGCCTAGGATTGCTGAGGTAAAGTTAGATGCCTCTGTAAGATTGTGCTCTTTGTAATTTTTTTTGAAGTACCATTACTCTCTAGTAGCGGGAAGTATCGGCCCTGTGTACCTTAGTAGAGAGAGGGGCGGAGTGATGACAAGTCTGATGGGAGGGGCAAAGAATGGTGCTAGCCTAGTGTTCCTGTGCCTGCAGTTGGTGGCAGCCTAGTGTTCCTGTGCCTGCATGTGGTGGTAGCCTAGTGTTCCAATGCCTGCAGATGGTGGTAGCCTAGTGTTTCTGTGCCTGAAGGTGGTGGTAGCCTAGTGTTCCCCTGCCTGCAGGTGGTGGTAGCTTAGTGATTCTGTGCCTGCAGATGGTGGTAGCCTAGTGTTCCTGTGTCTGCAGATGCTGGTAGCCTAGTGTTCCCGTGCCTGCAGATGCTGGTAGCCTAGTGTTCCCGTGCCTGCAGATGCTGGTAGCCTAGTGTTCCCATGCCTGCAGATGCTAGTAGCCTAGTGTTCCCATGCCTGCAGATGCTGGTAGCCTAGTGTTCCCATGCCTGCAGATGCTAGTAGCCTAGTGTTCCCATGCCTGCATATGCTGGTAGCCTAGTTTTCCCGTGCCTGCAGGTGGTGGCAGCCTAGTGTTCCAGTGCCTGAATGTGGTGGTAGCCTAGTGTTCTCCTATCTGCAGGTGGTGGTAGCATAGTGATCCTGTTCCTGCAGATGGTGGTAGCCTAGTGTTCCTGTGTCCGCAGATGCTGGTAACCTAGTGTTCCCATGCCTGCAGATGCTGGTAGCCTAGTGTTCCTGTGCCTGCAGGTGGTGGTAGCCTAGTGTTCATGTGCCTGCAGATTGTTGTAGCCTAGTGTTCTTGTGCCTGCAGATGGTGGTAGCCTAGTGTTCCCATGCCTGCAGATGGTGGTAGCCTATTGTTCTCCGGCCTGCAGGTGGTGGTAGCCTACTGTTCCCATGCCTGCAGGTAGCTAGGCCAAAAGAACGCTTTGGTTGCCCTGGTGATGCTTTTGCATCTGTGTTACCCATGTGTTTATTGGTTTGTTAACGGCTAGGGTGTAATAAAGCTTGGAGTTTTGTGTTTTTAACTTTTTATTATCATTTATTTATAAAGCGCAAATATATTACGCAGCATTGTAACATTAAGTATACATGTGCGTGGGGGGTGCTTCCGGGCTGCAGCCAAGATGGCCGACTTATTTTAGAGCTGCGTAGACAAGCTGACAAAACCGTTGTTTATCTGCGGATGGGGCATTCTACTTCTTTCCAAACCAACATCATCTAATTGATTACTTTTCACAGTACAAGTGGAGTAACTTGTGAAGCTCTATTTCCAGCTCTGAGGTACCAGAACAGTTAGCCTTCAACAGCGTAGTGATATCATCCGGGGCCTTCACTTAAGCCCCCTGAGTGACACTGGGCACAACAACAGCCAGTTGTGCTGTTATAAAGAAGCTGCATTACCCTTTTTTCTATTAACAACTAATACCTGCTACATAATCACAATATGGAGTATGTCGCAATTATCATCAGAGAGATAAGCTGCCTCCTAGAAAGTTACCAAGCTACGGTTTGAAAAGGCGCTAAAGTTGGGGTTTCAACTCGATAATGAAGATACTGCAGAGCAAGGTCTTTAGAACGATCCCTTCATCAAGGTCTATAAAAGTGGTGATGCTTTGGCGCCCTAGCTCTCACTACTCACCTTCCATGACACTCGGAGGGACGCAGAAATGGATCCGGCTGAGCCTGCAAGTCCGAGTGGTTGGACTGATGTTGGGACTCCTGAGAGCAGGGCAGAGATCCTTGCTGAGGTGCTTTCCACCTGTGGAGCCATTGATAAGACAAACTATACTGCCCAAGAGTGGAGCCTGATCGCTTGGAAGCATATTGGCATATAGACTAGCCAACACAGTAATTTCCCAAAGACAATGTCTGACACTATCTTGTAAAGCTCATAGGAGAACCCATCTGCCATTGCCGTCTGGTGTGGGATAGATGCTGCATGGCTTATGGATACCGGCGGTATGGAAGACACAGAACCCCATACCATGAAGGCATAGGTGGAGTAACTGTGTCAGCCCAGAGTGTGAAAGCCCTAATGACGGCAGATAAGTCTGAGATTTGGGACATTTAAAAAAAAAAAAATATTCCAGCAAGATATGTGCAGAACCGAAGAGCGGTAAGAGGAAAGGAGCCAACGCTTTTCAAAGCTCCTGAAATAAATAGTTAATGTTAGCTCCTTATAAAACTCCACTTTGCATATGGAGGGAAATTTTACCCTTGTTGACTGCTCCGTACTCTGTGACACTGAGTGGCTTAATGCAGAGCCTATACCCACTACCTATCACTATACAGTCCTACTTATACTTTCTGTGTTATATATAGCTTTATATTTATAATGGCTTTATGAGTGATATTTTGGCAGATACTAAACATGGTTGCATCAAAGTAGTTTGAGAATTAGATGAGCCTAGAACATATGCGGGTAAATAACTATTCAAATACATAATTGTATGTTAGATGTTCACAGTTTATTCTATATTATACCCTGAAGATACATGGCTGCCATTATGAACATTGCTTTAATAGCTACTGCCCCTCAAATAGAGAACGTGAAATTGCATAATGCTTGTATTATCTCCTATTACATCTGTGAGACCTTTAATTTGCTGGGACCTATTGAGATTAGCCCTGTCACGGATACCAGACAGCTAAGGCTACCCTCCCCCCATCCCCCTACAACCTCACCCCTGTTGTTTGTCAGTGGTTTTGCGCTCCTCAGAGCAACCACAATCCCTGGAAGCTTTAGTTTGCTTGTCTTGTGAAAAGCTTATGTATGACCAGGAAAACCCTCCTAGGCTGTCCAGGCCCCTGGAACTCCCGGTTGGCCGCCTCACCACGGACACCTGCCTAACCCCTCTCAGGCTGTCCTGGCTCCTGGAACTCCTGGTCGGCCACAGGACAGCAGGACACCCGCTAACTTTACCCCTGGTCGTTCCAGCAACCATGTGCCACAGAGCTCCGCTCTTTTGGGGATTAGTAGCCCTAGGGAGGACAAGAGGTGGGGGAATTACCGGAGGGGAGCTGCTTTGAGAACCCAGGGTTTTGGACACCCCTACCCCCATAACTTCAATGGGCTGTATCTCCGGTGCCCAATAACAAATCACGCCGCTTTTTGGACTGCGGCATCTGGGGACCGAGAGCTTTCAAATGCCGCCACTCCCCCAAGATCACCCCAAAACCGTCACCACTGTGTCCTGGGATTCTGTGGGACTATGGTTGCTATGGAGGCGCCGGTCAGTCTGGAGGGGTGGGAATGGCGGGAAAACTGTGGCATTGTCTCCCTGTTTTATCAAGATGTGTGTGTGTAAAAAAGATGTGTATTTGTCCCAATAAAGGCAGTTCTTATTTCCCCTGAATGCTAGTCTGTCTAGTCATTTAGGTGGGCACCTGAAAGAATCACTTTCCTGGGCTACATAGCAGCCTGTTCCAGGCAGAGGAAGGACCCTCTGGCAGAGCTACCCAGTAGGGGTAGCTGGAGTCTGCCACAGGGTGGAACACTGAGTACTGGTGCTGTCGGCTGTCAGGGGTGGCTACAGGCTGTGATCACTTGCCAGCTACATAGCTGCAGTCGGCAGGGAGTACCTCTTTGATTGCAATGTATGATGGCATCATGGCTGGCAAATTCATAGTTTTCGCTATGGATAGAATAATTTGCTTTCTTCCCTTTTGTATCTTTGGGATGTGTGTTCTCTCATTGGCTACGCAAGTTCTCATAGGTTCTCGTATGGTAGATTTTTTTATTTTTTTTTTATTAGCTACATTACCTTTACATGTCGCTCATTCTGTATTCACTACTCTTGGGAAGAGATAATCAACAGTTTCTTTATTGAAAATCCATTAAAAGACAATAGCAGCAGCAAACAGCAGAAAACATGGAGCAGCACCGGGGTGCTGTGTGTTAGACCGGCCTACGCGTTTCGGCAGAAGCCATAATCATAGCTTCACTACTCTTGGCACATAAAATATATGGGCTTCTTTCCAGACATTACCACACTCTCAATAAATCTTTTAATTAAACAAAAGAGAAGTATTTTAGATTTTCTCTCTGAAAACCTGCAGTCCAAAGGGACTTAATATGAGAAGAGACTTGGATCTCTTCACCTAAGAGGAGACAGATTTCTGCCTATCTTGTAAAATCTCATTCTAAATTTAGTAGACTTGTAAATAATGGAAAAAAATTTATATGTAGCGGTAAATAAATCAAATAAATGCAATCAGCGATATCATATAATGAATTGGGATTAAATAGTATCTTAGAAAGTATTTACTTAATAACCGTGTCTTACTATAAAATGATTAAGTTGTGCCTTAATGTATTTGTCTTGCGGTGGTTCTAATATGTACTATTTGTGTTTCTTTCAAATGGGCTTCGTTTGACATTCATATCATTTTTATAAACAACAATGTATAGGAATATCACCTTTGAAATATTTTTACAATTGTCTCATGTTTTAATATGTTGAAATCAAAATGCCTTTGAACAACCGGTTGTTTTTATGTGTGCTGAAATAGCTGTTCTATGCTTTTAATGTATTGGGATTACTTTTGAGTAGTCATAAGGTTGTTAACTAGACTTTGGCAAGTGGGTAATATGCCTTTAAGATTTTGAAATAAAGTATTGAGTAGATCAGTCAACAATCATGCAGTGACCAAGTGTGCATGCGCACAAAACGCGTCTGCATTGGATCTTGTCCACACAACCGGTTGTTTTTATGTGTGCTGAAATAGCTGTTATATGCTTTTAATCTTTTTCAAATTAATTTTGAAACATGTATTTAGAGTGGATTTAGGTTTATTTGCTGCAGTGCGCCTCTCCTTGGATTCTTGTATTTCATTTGGCGTGGAGAGCAGACCCGCCTGTGGCTGCATTGGCTGTAATCCTTTCCACTAACACCCACTCTCCATTGTACCGTTGCGGGAGACGAGAAAGGTATACCCCTCCAGCTAATCTGCTAATTTGGTGTTTTCCTTGTGCGCTTCTCAAACACAGTTGCTACTTTGTATCCTCAATAAATCTTCTACCTGCCAACAATGTAACCTACATATTATTCTAATGATCTTCGTTTTGGTTTGCCTAGTTGAAGAAATTAAGGTCTCGTACCTACTGGAAACCTCTGCAACCTACAGACCCTTATTTTACACATAGGGACACTCATTTCATGTCTAATCTATTAGCCTTTCATTTTCATGGTATCTCGCCTTCAGACAACCCAATTCCAGATTTGTTTTCTTTCCCTACCTAGACTATACACCATATACCATATTTCAATTCAGATAGGGCATGCAATTTTAAGCAACTTTCTAATTTACTCCTATTATCAATTTTTATTCGTTCTCTTGCTATCTTTATTTGAAAAAGAAGGCATCTAAGCTTTTTTTTTTGGTTCAGAACTATGGATAGCAATTTTTTATTGATAAATGAATTTTTCCACCAATCAGCAAGAACAACCCAGGTTGTTCACCAAAAATGGGCCGGCATCTAAACTTACATTTTTGCATTTCAAATAAAGATACCAAGAGAATGAAGAAAATTTGATAATAGGAGTAAATTAGAAAGTTGCTTAAATTTTCATCCTCTATCTGAATCTAGAAAGAAAAAATTTGGGTTCAGTGTCCCTGTAAGTTAATATGCTCAGGATATATTTGTGATAGAACATTTGTTCAGAGAAGTTAATTCATATTTATTAAGTTTGTTCATAAAGTGATGCAACCTATTATTCAAAATATTTACCAAGGACCCAAGAGCAGCCCTATTATGATTTAAATAAACCTCCTGAGCCTTCAAGTGGTACGTCTGGTCCAAGAAAGACCCTCTCAGATCCAGGAGGTGGAAAACTGAGAGATTTATTTTTCTATTTACTGTTGATGCACAGGTCTCACTGATGCAACCTACAAGATGACTTTAAAGTATATTTATAGTGTGATGTCTATCTAGATTGGATTTACTTTTTCTATGTTTCAGATTGTATCTTATTTTACAGTTACTGTGATACCACTTGAACTATGTATCAGAATCCTATGTTTTCTTACATGCTTTGATGTACTTGTCATGTGAAATGTTATCACTCAATAAAAAATAAAAAAATAAAAGTATTTTGTTTTTAAAAAAGTGTGTGTCTGAGTAAGTGATTGTGTGTGTGTGTGTGTGTGTCTATGAATGAGTGAGTATATATATATATATATATATATATATATATATATATATATATATATATATATATATATATATATATATATATATGTGTGTGTGTCTGAGTGAGTGAATGTGTGTGTGTGTCTGAGTAAGTGATTGTGTATGTGTGTGTGTCTATGAGTGAGTGAGTATATACAGTATATATATATATATATATATATATATATATATATATATATATATATATATATATACTTGTTTGTGTGTGTTTGTCTGAGTGAGTGAATGTGTGTGTGTGTGTCTATGAGTGAGAGTATATATATATATATATATAATACACAGAAAGATATATATGTGTGTGTGTGTGTGTGTGTCTGAGTGAGTGAATGTGTGTGTGTCTGAGTGAGTGAGTGAATGTGTGTGTGTGTGTGTGTGTGTGTATGTGTCTATGAGTGAGTGAATATATATATATATGGTGGTGTATGGTGTATGTGTCTATGAGTGATGGTGTATGTGTATGTGTCTATGAATGAGTGAGTATATATATATATATATATATATATATATATATATATATGTGTGTGTGTGTGTGTCTGAGTGAGTGAATATGTGTGTGTGTGTGTGTGTGTGTGTGTGTGTCTATGAGTGAGAGTGTGTATATTTGTGTGTGTGGTGCGTCCATAGGTAAATGAGTGTGTGTGTATATATGTGTGTGTTTCTATGTGAGTGAGTATCTACTGTATGTGTGTGTGTGTCTATGAGTAAGTGAATGTCTATAGGTGAGTTAGTATGTGTGTGTGCGCGTGAGTGTCTATGAGTGAGTGTGTATGTATATATGTACAGGCGTATTTAAGTTTTGTGTTGCCCATGGCACTTAAATTCTGCTGCGCACTCCCCAAGGTTTTAGGCCTTTCTTGGCCATCATATTTTTTGCTCAGGGTCCAGGAGTAAAGTGATTTTTTTTTTCCATAGCATTTCCACAGTAAATATTTTCCCGGATTTGCAAAACACTTGCATGCACCCATACACAGGCACACACACACACATATATATCAACAAATCACACACATAGTCACACTTACACACTGTCACATGCACACACACACACATACAGTGAGTGTGTATATATGTGTGCATGAATATGTATAAGTGAGTTTGTGTGTTTGTCTGGGTATGTATGAATGAGTGTGTTTGTGTACAAGAGAACATCTTCAAATGTATCCACACATTTTAGTCACATGGTCAAACATGGCAAAGGCCAATTTTATTTTATTTTTTGCATATTCTGTTCAAGTACATTAGAGGGAACCCTGTGTGCAGAGTACACAAATTGCACAGGTGTTACTCATCACCACACGCCAGGAGAAGCCTACATGGAAAGTACATAGATTAGTAATAGCTACAAAAGTTAAATGTATTTTTGCTAATAATCCCCCCACTTATGGTATATTATATTTAAATGAGATTATATATATACAAGGTTTTTTCAAATGTGCAAGAAAAAACTGTGTGTGCTGTGCACATATAAATAAGAATAAAAATTTTAATAAATTTATAGACTGTGGAAAAGAAGGAGAAAAATATCCGATTAAAGGTCTACTAAATTGTAGATCTGATCATGTAGTCTACATGCTGGAGTGCACCTGTAACACCCCAAAAAGATATATAGGACGCACGACACGGGGTTTAAAAATCCGCTGTCTGGAACACATGAAAAATATAGAAGCAGGAACCCTCAAAAATCCTCTCATAAACCACTTTACGAATATTCATAATAAAAACAAAGAGGCTTTTTTCATTAAGGCTATAGAACAAATACACAAAGGTAACAGAGGAGGTAGTAGACTTCTGGAACTACGAAAAAGGGAGACAGTTTGGATCCATAAATTGGGAACGCTAGAACCAAATGGGTTAAATAGAGATATTGACCTAGCAGCATTTCTATAATCATTGGTATACTACTGGGGAGACTTTTCTGAACACCACTTGATCTCTCCCCCATGTATGTATTCCAAAAAATCACGAGACAGTTAATTTATGTTTTATGTTTTTAGAGTTTTAAAAGTATATAAACCATTAGGAAATATACACTATGGCTCTTAATTAAGTTAGTTTGGAATATCCTATCCCTTTAGAATTTTATCTCCCTTTTTAACAATATGCTAATTTTATGGTGTTTTGACATTTCTTGTTCTTTTAAGTATCCTTTCTTCATTAACAAATATGAGGAAGAAATAATACGAGTATACATAACGTATCCCAGTAATTCGTATATCTGTGATACTGTTAACTTCTAACGTTTTAACGGTTGTGGAGCAATTTAGTGTATGCATTTGGAAACAGACCTTTTGTATAAGGATCTTATTACCGGGCAGCACTACGGCTCACTACCATTGTATATATATGTTTGTTCTACTTGCATCCTAATCAGACAAGTGTGTCTGTTTTATACTATTCAAAATAAATATATGGTTTTATAATCTCTGTTATACTATAGTGTATTGTGTGGTCAATTGAGATATATAGTCTATACACACACCTCTATACATATAATATCCCCTTACTCCCCTTATCACTGACAACGGATAACGGTGATCCACTGAAGATACACCTAACACCGGAGGATCGCGGATACACGAGAAGGGAGAAAAGGAACAGAGTACAACCATATAAGTGCACTTCTAGTACCTCACTACTTGAGGGTACACCAGGTGAGCGCGGATAATTCCCCCACTGTTTGCTTTTTATGTTACTTCTGTGAGCGTATTACACGAAGTGTGCCCCTGTGCGCCTGTCTCCTTCTATACTTTTCCATATATATATATATATATATATATATATATACATATACATATATATATATATACATATATATATATATACATATATATATATATACATATATATATATATATACATATACATATATATATATATATATATATATACATATATATATATATATATATATACATATACATATATATATATATATATATATATACATACATATATATATATATATATATATATATATATATATATATATACATATACATATATATATATACATATACATATATATATATATATATATATATATACATATACATATATATATATATATATATACATATACATATACATATATATATATATATATATATACATATACATATATATATATATATATATATACATATATATATATATATATATATATATATATATATATATATATATATATATATATATACATACAGGTAGCCCTCAGTTTACGCCAGGGTTAGGTTCTAGAAGGAATGGTTGTAAATCTAAAACGTTGTAAATTGAAACCCAGTTTATAATGTAAGTCAATGTTAAGTGAGGGAGTTAGGTTCCAGGCCCCTCTCAAAATTGTCATAAATAACACCTAATACATTATTTCTAAAGCTTTGAAATGAAGACTTTAAATACTAAACAGCATTATACACCTAATAAAATAATCACACAACACAGAATATATAATTAAACTAAGTTAAATTAACAAAAACATTTGCTAAACAGGTTTAAAATGCTAATAAAATAATCACAACACAGACTTCACTTGCATTTTTGTGCAAACAGTTCTTTCTATGCATTCCAATCTGGACTGATTTATAGACAGGAAGATTGTGTTCCTTTGAAATCTGCTCGATAGCTCAGGTCTGGTTAAACTGATTAATTTCAGCTTGCTTGGCTTTGCTGCAACACAAGCGGACAGCTCCACCTACTGGCTATTTTAATAAATGCACTGCTTCTCAATGCTTTTCAATAGCAGTCACATGACTGGAAAAAAAGGTTGTTATTCTGAAACGGTGTAAATTGAACCGTTGTAAAACGAGGGTCACCTGTATATATATATATATATATATATATATATTAAATATATATATAGTATCACATGTCACACAAGGTGTTTATTTTGGACTGTATTATAATAATAGGAGTTGCAAACAATTTGCCAATGTAAAGAGGTGCTCTGGCTCTGACGTTAACTATGTGTTTAACCAATATAGTTGTATGCAAATAATAGTGCAATAAGAAAGTGCTCTCTAGCGTTAGAACATTTAGTTTTGCACTTGTTTGTACTTTAAATGAAAATTAAACTACAAAAATTATTTTATGATTCAGACAGAGCAAACCATTCTAAAAAAGTTTCCAATTTAATTTACTTCTATTATCAAATTTGCTTAATTCCCATGATATTCTGTGTAGAAGAGATACCTAGGTAGCTGTCTGTAGCGCTACATCGCAGGATTTAGTGCTGCCATCTAGTGCTCTTGCAAATGGTTAACATTCTTGCAAAACTGCTGCCCTATGGAGGCGATTTATCAAGCTGAGGCGGACGGGGCGCATATACGCTCCCCTGTCCGCCGCAGCTCGCCTCTGGCGGTCTGAATTCTCCTGGAGGAACTCAGCATTGCACACGAGCTCTATTTTGCACCCGCGTGCAATCCCGCCCCCTGCCCGCACACAGCCAATCACGCGTGGGCAGGAGCTGTCAATCTCCCTGGTCAGAAAAGACAGAGGAGATTGAATTTCGCCAAACAAGAGGTGGCAAAGAGGCTAGCAAAGCAGCGGTCTTTAACTGCAAGTGAACGAAAGGCCAATACAACTTATATCGTAGATGGAAAGTTTGATTAAAGTTCTATTGTACTAGTGTTTGCTGCTGCACATACTTCTGGCAAGTTCAATGTACATACCCTTATCCCTTCCAGGTGGTAGTATCTCATCTCTGGCTGCCCAATAAGATTCAGGGGCGGATTTATCAAGTGTCTGTCTGACATGATCCGCACGGCGTATCATGTCCAACAGACATAGCTGAATGCCGACAGCATGCGCTGTCAGCATTTAACATTGCACAAGCAGTTCTGGTGAACTGCTTGTGCAATGCCGCCTCCTGAAGATTCGCAGCCAATTGGCCGCTAGCAGGGGTATCAATCAACTCAATCGTATATGATCGGGCAGATTGATGTCCGCAGCCTCAGAGCTGGTGGACGAGTTAAGGATCAGCTGCCTCAAGGCTCGTGCGGAAACAGCTGCATTTGGACCGAATGACAGCTTGTTAAATCAGCCCCTCAGCCTCTATATAAAGTAAAACTAGAGAGACAAAGTGACAAGTCAGGTCCCTGCTGTGATCGAGGGAGGATAATATATATTTATATGCAATATATAGTATAAATTAGCAATTACGTACCTAAAGAGACATAAATACACAATAAATGTTTAAAAATATAAAACTCTAATTTTAGTAGCAAAATGTTTAGTGTTTGGAATCCCCAAACAGTCCAGTAACATTCTCCTTGAAAACCATCTAGAGTATGTTTACCTGCTCTCCTTTGCTGTGGCCAATCAGAGCAGTGCACAAGCTCATGTATAGCTCTTCTAAGAAATCACTGTACAATATGCATCCCTGGAGGAGTGAAAAAAAGCACACTTCTCACAAGTACAGAAATAGCAGGAAAAATAATGAACGTACAGTACATTTGTTTATGTTTGTCTTTCCTGAGAAATGTGTCATTTTACAGTACTGCATCTGCAGTGTTAGAAGAGAGGAATTATGGCATTATAATAGAATTAAATTTAACCTATTGAGTCACCATTTTGTACATTGTATTAGCACATTATGGGCTAGATTACAAGTGAAGCGCTAATTTATTGTGCGCCCGCAAACAGGCTAATTTGCCAGAACATCATAGGTCATGTTACCGTTTAGTTAAAAAAAGGAGCATCTACTTCATCTAATAGATTAATGGATTTAATTTTGTGGGGTTAAGACATTTACAGAGCTTTCTCCCTAGTATTACTCTAAACCTGGTGTATTATGCAATTAGAAATTGTACCCTTTATATTGACCATGATAACCAAAGGGTCAAGTGACCAGGGAGATTCTTCTATTTCATGTAGACTTGTGCCATGATTGCACAGACCATGTGATACCCAGAAGATCAAGTGACCCTTCGCTGAAAGAAGATATTCTCCACTTTCCAAAAAGGAGTCACTTGTACCTCAGAGTTGCACTGGGGTTGAGTTAAGCTCTCTTTTTCAGCTACCACAGGGTAAGAGTAGACATATACCCTAGCCAGGAAAGAGGTTTTGCCCCATCTTCCCCCTCCCCATGGATGCCCATTGTTATGTCCCTCATTCAGAGGAAAACTCCCTTCTATTCTTGGACAGGGCTGTCCTTCTCAGTATTATAAGACAGATGCCTCTTAAGAGTTATCCAAGCTGTAGGTCACTAATAACTAGGATATGTTACAACCTGAGTGGACACAGACCAAGCAATCTAAGCTTTCCCATAATCTGCCAACCATTTGTTATCACTGATATGCTGTAGATAGCGTTTATTTTTTATGCTTAAAAGCCGCAATATGACCCCTGCACACAAGAGCACATATGAGTGAATAACTAATGTGCATAGGGTTTTCATACGTTCAGTATAGTGCCAGGCTACGGCAGTGCAGGACCTGCCAGAGGTTTCATGTGAATAAAAAGCAACAGCAATGAATATAAATACAAATTTCTCATCTGTTAGGGCTCCTTCTGTCTACTATACAGGTAGCCCTCAGTTTACACCGGGGTTAGGTTCCAGAAGGAATGGTTGTAAATCGAAACCATTGTAAATTGAAACCCAGTTTATAATGTAAGTCAATGGGAAGTGAGGGAGTTAGGTTCCAGGCCCCTCTCAAAATTGGCATAAGTAACACCTAATACATTATTTTTAAAGCTTTGAAATGACGACTTTAAACACTAAAGAGCATTATAAACCTAATAAAATAATCACACAACACAGCATATATAATTAAACTAAGTTAAATGAACAAAAACCTTTGCTAAACAGCATTATAAACCTAATAAAATAATCACACAACACAGACTTTACTTGAATTTTTCTGCAAACAGTTATTTCTATGCATTCCAATCTGGACTGATTTATAGACAGGAAGAGCTTGTTCCTTTGCAAGCTGCTCGATAGCTCAGGTCTGGTTAAACTGATTAATTTAAGCTTGCTTGGCTTGCATATCTTTGCTGCAACACAAGCGGACAGCTCCACCTAATGGCTATTTTAATCAATGCACTGCTTCTCAATGCTTTTCAATAGCAGTCACATGACTGAAAAAAAAGGTTGTTATTCTGAAACGGTTCAAATTGAACCGTTGTAAACCGAGGGCCACCTGTATATAAATGCTCCATGATATATAATAAAAATACAGACAGTATCTAAACTCAGTAGGTTAGTCATTACCCGTGGAAAATAAAATAAAGCAGATATGTGGGGAGCAGGACTTGGAGGGTTTGTGTAGCTCAGGCATTGTATGGGCAACTTAAAACAAAATGTTCCTCACACACTACCTTATCTCTTTGTTCATATTGTGCATGGGTCACCAGATGGGGAAAGTGCCAGTTAATACCAATAATTCTGCCTCATCTAACATGGCACCGGATTGGCATTCTGTGTCCCTTCAAGTCATCTCTGTTCCTATTCTTGCGCACTATGTGCAAATATTTTGTACAGTATAAAAAGAGACCAGAATGTCAGCAGCTTTCAGGTCTATCATTCATGAAGGTTAGAGAGATATTGATCATAGTTTTCCTCACAAAGTTGAATACATTTAACAAAATAATCAATATCAGCAATGGCCCTGAGAAGGTCTGTCTGCACCAAGCAAATCTTATACAGCTCAGCCGTGGGAACAATGCGCAGCCGATGTCCGTTTTCATCTTGTAGCAGCATCTAATGCAGAACAGGAAGAATGAAAATATTATTGTCATAGGTGCCAGGTGAATTTATTTTCTTTCATATAGGTGATAAGAGTCCATGATCCATTACACCTGAGAATTACCTTTCCTGCCACTGGGACGAGGCAAAGATTCCTAAACCCAGAGCTCTTTATAACCCCACCCACCTCTATAGTAATCAGTCTTGTCTTTGCCTCCACTGGAGGTAGGTGAAGAATGAAAAGATTATTGTCACGCAGTAAAGTATAAATTACTGTGCACTGCCAGATGAACTGATCGAGGTACTGTTCTTTTGACAGATGCATATTCAGCAGATGTTATAGAGACAGAGATAACAATATATGTTTGATCTTTGATATTATGTTTAGACTTTAGGGAGAAATAAAATAAAAACATTTAATAACCTTTATGGAATATTAGCGAATATCACTTCTGCTGCAAGCTATTCTATCACGCTAAACACTCCACAGAACTGCGGAGCCAATTACAAAAAGGTATATGTGTGTAGCCAACAATCAGCAGCTAGCTCCCAGTATTGCAGCGCTGCTCCTGAGCCTACCTATATATGCTTTTTAACAAAGGATACTAAAGGAACAAAGTAACTGATAACAGAAGTAAATTGAAAAGGCTCTTGAAATTGCACACTGTCTGAACTATGGAAGTTTAATTGTGACTTTTATTTCTTTTTAAAATATACTTTAAATGCTTCTACAGCAGTTACTGTGCCCAATGTATAAAAACAAAACTTTAAGCCATTTAAAAATAAATTTTATATATATATATATATATATATATATATATATATATATATATAAAATTACACCTTAAGGGGAGCACTCTTACTTCATAGTTAAATTACCAGGGTGCATGCAGATTATCATAGTAAGCAAACAAAGCAGGCTTGCACTCGCTGGTCTTTAAAACAGGTGCCTTTAAATGTGACATTTCGGGGAAGGGGATACGTTCCCGAAACTTCACATTAACAGGCACCTGTTATTTAAAGACCAGCGAGTGCAAGCCTGCTTTGCTTACTTACTATATATATATATTACAGAAAATAAAAAACAACATTTTGTTTGATGCTTACTCTATATTTATTATCTATATATTTTGTGTACTCATTTCTTTACTATTTTTCATAAATTGCAGTTTTTATACATTAGGCAAAGTGATTGTTGGGACATTGGGAGAAGTATTCTTTGCTTCTGATTTTACAAAGCAAGTCCAGCACATCCCCTAATTACATTACAGTATGATTATTAGATATTTTGTGTCTCAGTGAGTCTTATACATATATAAGGCTGTAAATCTACTGATCTGTGTTACAATACAAGCTAAAGCCATGTGGTTACAATAAGCCAACAGCTATTGCACTTAGATTACCCAGAATCCCCTGCTCCTGTGTGAGCTGACATTACAGCTGTTCTACACAATGATCTATTATATGGGATTGAGATTACTACGTGCTCACCACAAGCTGTAGGTTATATACTAATCTATAGAGGGTCAGTAGCCCTGAGTGTGCACAGAGTGCATAACACAGATGTCTGAAGCTTACCTGGCAGTTAACAATGGAGTCTTCTTCATTTATACGAATGTTATCATCTATAAATATATGTTGGACATCACAGTCGTTAGGATCGATCCAGAATGGTTTCCCACCCCTGCTGGAAAAATTATTCCGTGCCCACCTATGAAAGTGCAAGGTGACTTTTTTTAATAACAAAATATATTATATATGTATATATATCCAGCGAGTGCCGTCTTTATAACAAGACTACATATATATATACACATATACATACACACACACATACATACATACATACATACATACATATATATATATATATAGTGAAACAAATAGTGAAACAAATAGGTAGCGTCAGCACTTTTTAGTAAAAGTATCCATGTTTTATTGAGGTAACAAACAAAATAACAGCAACGTTTCGAGTCAACACAGACCCTTAGTGAGCATGACTAAGGGTCTGTGTTGACTCGAAACGTTGCTGTTTTTATTTTGTTTGTTACCTCAATAAAACATGGATACTTTTACTAAAAAGTGCTGACGCTACCTATTTGTTTCACTATATGTATATGCGAGGCTGGCAGACCTCACTAAGCGTACGTGCACTAACTAAGAAAGGATAAAAGATGTTGAAATAACAAAGAAAGAAAGGTGCTGGACTTACCTATTGGAGTTGTGGATATATATATATATATATATATATATATATATATATATATATATATATATATATATATATATATATATATATATATACATATACATACATACATACATACATACATACATACACACACACACACACACGCATACACAGGAACATATGAGATATCCTATGGTTTGTTAACCCCTAAGCCAGCAAGTGTGTCAGTAAAGTATGTCTAGCCTAGCAGATACTGGTGCCCATGTATGACTGTGGTGGCTGCAAGGGACATCACACACACATAAAAGGGACAAGTGTCTGGTGCCTGTAGGACCATTACTGATTGTGTGTGCAGTACTGAGCTAGACTGGGACAGAGAACTCACCACCAGCAGTGTCACTATGGAATAAAAGGATCCAGCAGGTGCCCTACAGTGGGTGATGTGCTTGCTTTTTAAATGGGCAGTTTAAGTTATGTAAAATAAATAAATATAGAATATATAAGCAATTAAAATCATTATTAGCTAAACTTGTAGTATTTTGCTGTTTCTGGGCAAACAAGGGACACACCCATTGAAAAGCCTCACAAGTGTGCTACCTGGTGTCCTTTGCCATGATAAATCAAAGGCTAAATGTAAATAAGCTTGTGCCCTGCCCTAAGCAATAAAGGTATATCATGTAGCAGGGTCAGAAAATGTATGCAGTATGCACTCCAGCCTCTCTGAGGGATTGTAAAAAACACAAAATGCAAAAGTAAATTACAGGAAAATCAGAAAACATAAATAATGAAAGCACATTGGGTTGTTCTAAATGGGAATTCATTTTAAGAGTAATTTCTCTTACAAATGAGTGTATTAGGAGCGTGAGAGAGAGAGTGAGTGTGCATGAGAAGCGTGACCTTGTGCGTGAGAGCATGTGACTATGAGAGTGTGCGCACATTCCTCTGGAGTTACACTTCATATGTGTTTGATGTTGAATACTGTGACGATAATTATTTATGTATAATTGATGCCTTTTTATACCTCAGAAGTCTCCTGTTTAGATATTCTATTCAGGAAGAACTAAGGAGAAATATTCGGTTTAGTAACACATATAATTCCATAGGTGTATTTTTTTAGTAGGTTACCAATAATTCCCAGTTGCTCACCAGTCAAAATGATCTTGAAAACCTCCTATCCCAGTCACGGTATTAAAGAAGTCATAGATGTTTTTATTGTTTGCTTTAGTAGAAACGCGTTCCGATCCACGAGTAAGCACTACGTCTCGTTTACTGCAGCGGATCCGTCCTGGGGTGAGATCTACGCAGAGCTACAATAAAATGTATCACACAACAGAAGTTTATTTCTCTCTATCTGAAAAGCTATTTATAATGAATCATTTAGTAACAATATAAGCTGTTGTATTAAAAGTACTGTAGGGTACCTAAAAAAATGCATTTATTAAATGTTATTTTTCCAAAGCATCTGCATATTATTTACTAACTAAAGGGAAATTATTTTACCAATGAGGGTGATCATCTAGGAAAATGAAAAGGTTGCAATTTTTTTTCAACATACACAATTGAGCAAGCTTTAAAGGGATATGAAACCTAAAAAAAATATTTTGTGATTCAGACAGAACATAATATTAAAAAAAAAGTTCCCAATTTACTTTTATTATCAAATTAGCTTCATTCCCTTGATATTCTGTGTTGAAGAGATACCTAGGTAGGCATCTGTAGCACTACATGACAGGAAATAGTGCTGCCCTCTAGTGCTCTTGTAAATGGATAACATTCTTGCAAAAAATGCTGCCATAAAGTGCTCCAGAAATGAAGGAAAATTAATAGTAGAAGTAAATTAGAAAGTTGTTTAAAATCGTACGCTCTATCAGAATCGTGAAAGACAAATTTTGGGTTTCATATCCCTTTAAAGTGAATGTAAAGTCAAGCTCAATGCTAAACACTGCTTAAACGCTGACCTTAAAATACTGCCACTTTAATTTATCATTTTTTCAGCAAACCTCTAATTAACTAGTATTTGAGCTTTATTTCATTACGATCGTCATCTCAATCCTCCGCCCGCCATCTTGGATTAATGATTGACATTGTAGGCTCGCTTGTGTCAACCAATAATCCGATCAACCACGGGGGGACCAAACCCCTTTCGACTACGTCACTCGTATGTAATGCGCCTGTGTTTGGAAGCCGTCACACAGAGCTCTCACGCACGTTCACATTTAGCGCATGCGCTATTACACTTATGGGTCATTTTAGAAGCAATTTTCAGAGCGCTTGGTAAGTACGCAACACATGCGCTGTGTATAGCAAAGCCGGGAGCGCGCATTGACTTTACGTATACAGTGGGTGGGACTGCTGTATACCTTACAGGGGATTAAATCCGGAAGTTGCGGGTGGGAGGAGCTGCTACCTAAAACGGAGCAAATTTGGTAATAAAAATATAACCTTAATTTTGTTTTTTGTTTTTAAAATAAAGCGGCGGTTTTCTTTATTAACTTGAAAGCAATATTAAAATTGGTTAAAATAAGACAAAATTGACATTCTCTTTAAGCACTGCAGACTTTTTATTTATTTTTTTGCATAAAAATAAATATGAAGTTTATAAATAGATTTCATTCTGCAGCACAGCAAATTACTCCACTATTCTTATATAAATAAAATAAGCTTTCAGATCAGTTATTTTAAAATAAAGTCAATGATAAAAACAAATTTAGATATTTAGCATCTATTTTAAAAAGATGTGTTAAAGGGACATTTTTAAATTTAAAATGTTTTCAAATAATACAATCATAATGCACTGCAAAGCACTGTATAGCTCGCTTTTTGTTAATAACAAAACTATCCTTACTATCTTGCAATAAGTTATACTGACTGGATGTGAAAGCTTTCTAATTACCTGCACAGTAACATCATATTTACAATGACAAAAAGCCCCAACGCACACATTATTTAAAGAAGTCAATCTGGACTTGTGTAGACTTGTCTTACCATTGCCATTTTGTTAGCAAAACCTGCCTTGTTTTGTGATATATTATCTTATCTCTCCTGGGGCCATTAGAGTCATATATGTAGCAGGGTTAGCCTTAGTCTTCAGTACATGCAAAATATATACTCAGAGCATATCTCAGAGTGTTTTATGCACCTTTTAAGAAATATTTGCCACATTTACAAAACTATGGTATTTAAAATCCTATTGTTTTAATTGTAATAATTAAAAGGGACCTGAAACCCCTATTTTTCATGATTCAGATAGATCATACAGTATTGAAACAGGTTTCCAATTATCTAATTTGCTTCATTCTCTAGTAGCAGTACTGAACTACCGGGAGTAGGGCCAGACTGGGAATAAAAAGCAGCCCTGTAAACTTTAGAGACCAGCCCTATTTTCTGATTACTTGGATACTCCTTTAGCCAATATTTTTTTTCAGAATTATATTATGTTTGTATTAAAAGTGCCAGATTGTTGTTATATAGGCACCTGCAACCCAATTGCATCCATTAATCACCCCCTTTAAATTGTAGCTTTACAGCCCCAGCTGCTGCAGCCCACCGGGAAAACTCCTGGTATCCTGGTAGGCCAAGCTGGCCTTGACCAGGAGCTAGCTGCTGATTGGTGGCTGCCAGGGCCGCCATCAGGGGGTGACAGGGGTGACTCCTGTCAGGGGCCCAATGGGCCAGGGGGGCCCCATGAGGCAAGAACAAAAAAAAAAAAATTATTTTTTTTTTCCTTACATTTTGGCAGCCACCAGTGGGTACTACAGCAGAGTGCTAATTGAGCATGGGAAATGTTATTAGAAGGAGTAAAGTATTAGCATTTGAGAGGATTTTTGAGTGTGCACTAAAACACTATGCACAGTGTGAGACAGACTTGGCACTTTGTTTGTACAGTGTATGCCAAGTCAGACAGCAGATCACTTTCATTTGCAGAGGAGGTAGGACTTAGCAAATGTTTTTTATTTCTTTGTGCAATTTCGGATTGTAACTTCAGTGTGGTAGTAGTTGTATGGTGGGGCCAGGGGTCCATAAAAACAATTTTTTTTTAGCAGCAGTGTATTTATGATTATTTGACAATGCTGTATAAATTCTATATTTAAAACCATGCAGAAATGTTTCCTCCTCAATACACAAATGGTAGGTGCCCTTTTTGGCAGATATGCATTTTTTTTTATTTATATATATATATATATATATATATATATATATATATATATATATATATAATTACATTCCAGTTTACTGTCCCTTTATGCAAGGACTTTCCAGATGCAAGGAGGCATTTTATCTAAGATTTTTACATCTGCATAAAATGTTATACTCTCAGACTAAGATTGCTCAGTGTTTGAAATGAAACAGGTTAACTTAAAACTGTTCAGTTTACACTATAACTGACTTAATTTTGAAATACATACCAACAAGCCTACATCCTGCATTTAACCAGATCTAATCATATAGAGTACAGCATTTTCAAAATCTATAAGAACAGCTGACAGATAGGAACATTTGTACACTATATTTGAAGTGGTGCTCTTGGTTGGGGAAAATGGGGGAAAAAAACAAACATATGTCAACCTTTTAAAGTACTTTTCTTCATCTAGCCATCTACCCAGATCATTACTGTACAATTTTGAATTCACAGAATTATTTTTGTTTGCACATTTACAAATATGATTCTTTAAAAAGTGATCTCTTTATTTCTGCATTTTTTTTTATCATGCATGTCACACACTGTTTATTTAGGGGATGCAAGGTGCATAAATGTTTCCTCCTGCGAGTGTTTCTGTGGGTGTCTGTGTTTATGTCTTTGTGCTTTGGTTTGTGTCTCTATGAGTGTGTATGTATTTTTTCTGTGGGTCTCTCTGTAAGGGTGGGTGTCTATGTCTTTGTGCATTTTCTGTGGATGTCTGTGAGGGTGTGTGCATATGTCTTTGAGCTTTTTCTATGGGTGTCTCTGTGACAGTGTGTGTATGTTTGTCTTTGTGTATTTTCTCTGGATGCCTCTGTGAGGGTGAGTGTGTATGTCTGTGTTTTCTGTGGATGTCTCTGTGAGGGTGTGTGTGTATATATGTATGTATGTCTGTGTTTTCTGTGGATGTCTCTGTGAGGGTGTGTGTGTGTGTATATATCTATGTATGAATGTCTGTGTTTTCTGTGGATGTCTCTGTGAGGGTGTGTGTTTTCTGTGGGTGTCTCTGTGAGGGTGTGTGTATGTCTTTGTGTGTTTTCTGTGGATGTCTCAGTGAGGGTGTGTGTATGTATGTCTTTGTGCGTTTTCTATGGTTGTATCTCTGTGTATGTATGTCTTTGTGTGTTTTCTGAGGCTGTCTCTGTCTGTGTTTTCTTGGGTGTATGTGTAAGTTTGAGTTTGTGTGTGTGTGTCCATTGTCTTTTCCTTTTTAAGACATTTTGACCTTACTACTGATTATTCACAGCTTTCTACAGACTTTGGGACTAACGAGACCTTTCCGGAAGTCACCAATCCACCATTTAACCTTTAAATTATTTTTTAGGCAGTTCAGCCCTTCCTTTCAGCCACTGCATACTGTTGTCATCATTTAGTTGGCATCTTCCTTTACAAAGAGATAATTGGAACTCCATATTTTGTTTTCTAAATCTCTACCTGATTACTTGTCAGGTCAATGTAAACAAGTGCTGAGTATCTGTTTGGGTGTCTGTATGTGTTTGTGTGTTTCTTTGCATGTCTGCTAGAGTGTCTATATGTGAATCCTTATGTGTGTGTTTCAGTGTATGAGTGTGTCTATGTGTATGTTACTACCTTTACAACATTTCCAAGTTTAAATAGACACTTAAGAATAAATTGCATATACGTTTTAGTCACTTGGTCAAAAATTGCACATGTCAAAAGAGGGGGGGGGGGGCCCTGATCAATGGTTAAGTCAGGGGCCCCAAAATTTCTAGTGGCGGGCCTGGTGGCTGCACATATATGCCTCTTGTAATTGGCTCACCCAATGTGCTCAGATAGCTCCCAGTAGTGCAATAGAATAAATAAATAAAATGTGATAATAGAATTAAATTGGAAAGTTGATTAAAAATTCTATGCTCCATCTGAATCATGAAAACAAATTGGGTTTCACAAACCTTTAAGGCACCGTTATAACTTAAATGTGAATAGTAAATAGTAAATTAAGAATATCTTTCTCATAGAGAAATCTATTTACCGGCACATCTCGTAATTGAGGGAAAAGCGGGTGTTTTCCCTTCAAAGCTGCCTGAACAACGGGTAACACGCGGGCAAGGTCTGTGCCATACGTCCGCAGCAACACAGAAAAGTGTCTCCCTTGCTGGTGCAGCCTCTCGAGCAAGTGGAAGAAGGAGGGAAGGATGAAGTGGTATCTCTTTTTATCCTCTCCCAGCAGAGTGAACACGCTGTCGGCTTCTCCCGGCCACTCTAGCAACTGCAAGTGACGATTCTGTACATCCTTGAAGCACTGTCCCATTGGGGTGTCAGTGAAATCTGAACTACGACCAAACTGGGAAAAGTAGTTAATGGCGTCTGGGCAAGACGGTGACACCGAAGTGCAATCATTCAACCAAGTCCATTCTCCTGGAAGACATAAAATTACAGGGATATAGCACTGAGAATTGTTCTCTTTTAATCTGCTCCATTTTAGCTGCTTAGTGTGTTACATTCTTTACAAATAGCTCATTTACTTTTATTTTGTCATTTGAAATATCTGATTTTGCCTATACTGAAAATTCCAATATTACAGTATTCTCTACAGCAGCAGAAATCAATCTCTAAGTGCACAGTGGGAGAAACAGTCCAACCTGTTTGAAAAGGGTACTCCTGCAGCTGCTTTGAATACTATTAATTATTGTCAGTTGCTTGTCTGAGTACATTGTCCCTTTAATTAAACAATTTATTACATCTGTTAACCCCTTTGTGTGCCAAAGGGATGCAACATTCTGATATTCGTTTATTTTTAACAAAACAAATATCTTAATGAAAACACCAACAAAATTGTGAAGAAATGAAAACATAAATAAATACTAACCAAATTCATCAGTATTGATTAGTGTTCTTTAAATTACCTTTAAAGGGACAGTATACACTCATTTTCATATAACTGCATGTAATAGACACTACTATAAAGAATAAGATGCACAGATACTGATATAAAAATCCAGTATAAAACTGTTTAAAAACTTACTTAGAAGCATTCAGTTTAGCTCTGTTGAAAAGGTTGTTGGAAAGCCCACTGCAAGTGTGAAATAAGACAATCCCCCCTCCCCCTTCTTTTGCATATGAAAAGACTCTTTATACAAACAGGAGCAAGCTGGAGAAGGTAGCTGACGGTATTCACATAAAACTTTGGGGCTTGGTTAAGAGTCTGAAAATCAGAGCAATGTTATTGAAAAATAAGCAAAACTATACATTTAAAAAAAAAAAAACAACTTTATGGGCTATAAAAATAGATCTACAAAATATTTATGCAAAGAAAAAATGAGTGTATAATGTCCCTTTAAGGGGTTAAATACTTACATTTAGCGAGCTGGAAAGCCGCGCTAATCTGCTCCTCTTCTTCACAGCTGCACTAATAGTAGGCTTAGCACAGTGGCTCCCAGGAACTGCATTAAGGAGAAGGTTCTTTAGTGCAGGACCTAGGAGTTGCCGCACTAAGCAACCTATTAGCACAGCTAGGGCTCTGTGAAGAAGACAAGCGATATTAGCGCGGCTCTCCAGTCCGCTAAAGGTAAGCTGCAGGGGAATATTTACAATCGTTAAACTAAAACTAATGTAAAAGTTCTACGAATATTCAGTATTTGTTTTGTTTAAAACTAAAAGATTGCCAAATAGGGCAGCCAACGAATATTCAGGCAAATAATTTCCAACGAATATTAGTTATGAAACTGAATTTTTCTCAGGCTGCAGAAGTGTATAACATATATATAGTTTTTTCCAAAGCTCAACTCGTAATATTGATTGGTAAATCGCATTGTGAAAGGTAAAATTATTATGGTAAAATTATTGTGACCTCGCATTATCGTTTGAGTGATTTACGATAACGATATTGTTGTCTCTGTGTGATATTGTGTAGGCCCCATTACCTTTGTCGCTCATTTGTCCCCAGGTAACAGTGCTCAGATACACATTCAGGGCCGCGCTGGGGCCTTGCTTGCACACCGCATCTGATACCAGGATTGTGTTGTTCAGGTCCAGATGAATCACCAGCTTCCGTTTCTTTATCTGCGGCGCTATGGTAAAGACCTGGCAGTGAGGGGCAGATTCTTCATTGTCTACTTCCTTCTCTGCCATTTGTTTATTTACTAGACTCATGATGAGACAATACACAGTGAATGCTTTCCTTGTACAATAAAAACGGACGTCATTGAATTAGAATCCGCTGATTGTAGTGACGCAGTTTAGTATTCAGCAGTGCCAGGCTACCATCTCATCTGCTGAAAGAGCAAGTGACAAATTGTTAGAATCTTGGCATGAGAATTACAGCTTATAAAAAGCAAACTCTGGCACAACAATGACTTCATGTTCTACACAAGAAACCGGTTTTAAGGAGGGAAGCAGGTAAATTGTTTCAGATGCACTTTGCTCTGAGAAAGCATACCTAGAAATGATAGTGCAGCTAATGTAAGATTATGGTATACAGAATATAAAAAGGGACATGAAACCCAAACATTTTATTTCTTTATTATCAAAGTTGCTTTATTCTCTTGGAATCATTTGTTGAAGGAGCAGCAATGCACTACTGGTTTCTAATTGAACACATGGGTGAGCCAATGACAATCGGTATATATGCAGCCACCAATCAGCAGCTAGAACTTAGGTTCTTTGTTGCTCCTGAGCTTCGCTAGATAAACCTGTCAGCAAAGGATAAGAAGAGAAGGAAGCAAATTAAATTATAGGAGTAAATTGGAAACTGTATGTTCTGTCTAAATCATGATAGCCTAATTATGCCTTTACTGTCCCTTTAATTGTGCTGTTAAACTCATTAAGCTTTTTATTATTAAAGAACTAAAATAAAAGTAAATAATATGAGGGTACTACTGCATAGTGCATTAGAAAAAAGGCTTTTAACAGTGACACATGTACACACCTAGTACACACATAGGGGCACTGATTGTTAGATCAGACCCCGTGCACAGTCCATCGAGCATGCTTACCAGGCAATGGCAGTGTTAGTATTTAATTTTATAAACAAATTTTTTTATTGAAGTCATAAGTCAAAATTACATACAAGGTCCGTCCATAGACCAGAATAATACACAAGTGAAGCATGCATTAGAGGAACAAAAGCATTACATGACAAAACATACAGCTGTAATGAAAGGAGATTGAACATTAAGGCTGTTTTAATAACTTCGGGGTCTGCATGTAAAATTATATCTGTCTGCTAATTGGTATTGGAGTCCACCTATAGGGGAAGAAATGCAAAAGAAAATAAGGCCCCTAAAAGGTTCCTCCAAAGTTTGGTAAACTGGACTGGATGGAAGAGAAGGGACTTCATTTTTCATGTTAAGTCGAAGACCAGATGGAAAAAGATGGAAACTAATGAAAATGCTCCCCCCCCATGTCAGAAGGGTCACTCTTGGACCTAAGTAATCTAGTGAGGATAGACTACTGGGTGGAAGCTTATAAATTGGGCCTTCTCAGGTTAAAGTGTAAAGAGGGGAAAAAGAGTGCAGCGGACAAGAGCCGCTTGTATTAGAAAAAAGGGAGAGGGGAGGGGGAAGAGGGGGGGTCGGGCTGTCTGGGGTGAGAATATTCATGTTGAAGGTAAAATGTGAGAAACATTCTGATATTGGATCTCAGGATAGATCTGAACGGGGGTATGCATCCCAATGTTATAGATAGTTGTTTATAGTAATATGAAATGGGTAGCCTATCTAGCTTGTATATGGAGTCGAATATAGAATCTTGGGAAGTGCATAGTAGTTATGGGTCATGTAAATAGAGCAGGGATAGCACTAAGACATGTTCAGTTATAACGTACTCTGTGTATCCCTTTGGGGATCTAATTACAAGCTAAGGTGGATATATATGAGTAGAAGAGCCTATAAAAAACTTAAACATATGAGTCATATAATCATAAATCTGATAAGCCAGCAAATTGTAGTTAGAGACCCTTAAACAGCAATATTGATTTAAAAAAAAAAAACACAACATAAAACTCTTGGGCACAGTATGGATTAAGGTATCCTTGTTAAAGATTTGCAGCTAAGTAGAAGGGTATAAACAAGTGCTATGATAGAAAAAAAAAAAAAAAGATGAAGTAGTAACAGGAGCACAACAAGTACAGGGTACATGGTTAAAGATTCAGGCTATCTGGCTATATCCCACCAGGCAAAGTTAAATATGAATACATGACTAGGATTATTTGTTTAACTTCAGACCTATAATCAAGTGTTTCCTATTACGCACAACTTCTAAAGCATATAGCTTTATAAACATAAGAAGGATAAACCGCTAAATATCTGTGACCTGGCCAGGGCCACTAATATTATGTAAAATCTACCCAGAGGTATAGACATACTGATGTGATCTAGCATAAGAACAGTGCTATTCTTTCTTTATGAGTCTCTATCAAGTGTGCTAAAGTTTAGAAGGGGCTAAGTGGGATATGCACGGGGAGAAGTAAAATAAGGGATTGCTGGAGTGAGTGATATACAATAACCTACACACTCAGTGTCCTGAACTGATGCCTATATCTATTTAATTCAGAACTCTATGGCACACATTGTTAGGCATCTAGAATCTCTGCTTAGCAAGCCTATATGTCCTAAAATAAAAAAAAATAATGCCCAGTGAGCTGGTAGTTATACCCTTTGTAGCTATGCTAGAAACCTAAAATTCTGCCTTATATGTCAGGGTGTGAAATTAAAGCAAGGAATATGGGTCAAAGTTAAAGTTTACATCAGCTAATGTGACTACGTGAAACTCTATGGTTAACCATTTGTGATCATTTTTACACTTATTCAAATAAACATAATAAGAAAAAAAAAACAAGAAGAAACAAAACAGGTAGTCTCTACATAGTGAATCTGTATATCCTATAATAGAAAATAATGCCTAGTCAGCTAGTAGACATATCCTTTTGTGGCTGTGCTAGAGTCCCAAGTTTCTGCCTTGTGTGTCTGGGAGAGAAACAGTAGCACTCGCCTCCTGGGTCAAATTGGTTATATAACAGTCCCATAAGTGCTTGCCAAACCCTTTGTGACTATGCTAAAGTCTCAAGTTTCTACCTGATATGCCTGGGAGACAGACAATGACACTTGCCTCCAGGGTCAAATTGATTATTCAAAAGTCCCGTAAGTGCCTGTGTGGCATCTTGCCTTGGAGATCCATTTTTCCTGTAGCGCTGCACATACTCTGCTCTTAGGTCGTTATAGGCTTTCATGGGAAAGAGGCTTAAGATCAAGTCCTGTGAGATGACCTTTACCAGCTGTCCGGTAGAGCCAACTCTCATGGTTTGAATAGCGTGTAGTTGGGATCGGGCGGATGCGTGTGATATATTCTTCTGCTCCAAACGCAGCTGGAGGACCGGGGCGCCTGAAGTGCCTCGTAGCTTAGACAACTGTCCTGCTGCTCCAAGACTTAGATGCATAGGAGGAGGGAGGTCCGACTCATCCAAGGCCCGCTCAGGGAGAGATTCTTCCTCCTTTTCCCAGAGATGTGTTGCAGCTTCCGATGATAAGGAGATGAGTGAGCCAGGGGTAGTCTCAGGGATGTACTGGATCATGGGTGCGGGTCTGCTGGTCTGTGTCTGAGCATCCATAGCTTGCTCCTCTCTATAACGCCCCATCGATGGCTCATCTGAGGCGCTGTCTTCTTTAGTGCTTAGTGAGCGAATAACCTCAGACAGCTGGCCATATCTTAGATCCATGTGATGCCCTAGCTCTTCGAGGAGGGCCAACATTGCAGCCCGCTGTACCTCCATAGTCTGCAGAGAGTGATCTGTTAGAAGTCGGCTGAAGGCAGGGGAGACTACATAAATGGCTGCTGGTTATGTGTCTAAATAAGTCCTCCACATCAGTTTCACCCGGCTAGTTAAAGTGAGAATGGTGCGATGATCCACGTGGCAGGCCCTCACCACATATGCAGCTGCCCAAAATCACATAACCCGGCTACAGAGTAATAATATAACAGTGTCTGTTGATTGTGTGTAGGTTCACAAGGCCAAATATAGGATTGTTCTAAGTTAGCTGAGGATAGCTCTATGGATATATATTAGAGTAGATTGTCGGCTTACAGAGCTATAAGATTTTCCGTCCACCATGGCTGCCTCTTGGCCACGCCCCCCGCAGTGTTAGTATTTAAATATGCACATGCAATTTTAAAAAATGTACTTCTATTATCTATTTGATTTGTTCTCTTGGTGTCCTTTGTTGAAGATTAACTCTAGGTAGGCTGATAGCTGCTCAGGAGTGTGCACATGTCTTTAGTTGTCTTTAGCAGCAGTGTTTGTATCGATTTGTGAATTTGCTATTAACAATGTTGCAAAAACTGCTGTGAGATGGTTAAAGACACGTGCACACTCTTGAGCTCACTTAGGATTACTTTTTAACAAAGGAAACCAAAAGAACTTAAATAGATAATAGAACTATCCAATACACTTGTGTCATTTTGACTTTACTGTCCCTTTAACAAAACAAATGTTTTTACTATAAAATCTCAAAAATATATATAAAATATTCCTACAGATGTAGATCTGCAGTAAAGCGTTTTTTTTCTCTTTTGAATAAAGACTTTATTACATTTAAGGCAAATAAATATAGAATTAAGTAAAATGTTGTGTTTGTTTTTATGTTTCCAGTTAGAAAACAATACAGACCTTGAAAATAACGGTACAAATATAAACAGACCTTACTTGAATTCCAAATATTTATTTCCTAGAATGTTTTTTTCTTTAGTTCAGTAGTGGGTAGAAGACTAGATGAGTAAAAATCAGAATTGCCAAATCCTTACAAAATTAACATCTTGTGCCCTTGGGAAATCTGACACAGGAATGATTTAAATCTCGGGCTGCCCGCCAGTGCTGCTATAGTGACTGCATGTAACTTTATACTCTGTATGATTTTGGCTGGAATCAAGAGCTTTTTTATTTGCCCTTCATCCCTACGACCGCTGCACTGTGACCTGCAGAGGGACTGCATTTAACTCTTTAACTGCTGTAACAAACAACAATTTCATTCCTAGGCAGTTGCATTTTGTTGATAAAAGTCAACATGGATCATAAATCAGCAAACAAAATTAACTGACTTTAACCCCTTCCCGCCGTTAGGACGTCCCATGCCATCCTAACTGCACTGTGCTTTAGCGCTCATAAGACCGCATGGAAAGTCCTAGCCGTTTGGCTATCCTGAATCCATAGCAGCTTGCTAAATGGGATCACATTCTGGAGGGCATGCCTAACGTCAGTCATTCCCTCCTAACCCGATCCCATGATTGAACAATCACGTAATTTAAATTTTTACTCATTTGTTTACATCAAAACTTTGTTCCGATGTAGACAAATAAGTACTGTCAGGAAAGGGTTAAACAAAGAGCATGTTTGTGCACAACTCGTGATTGGCTGGTAAAGACAACTCCTTCTTCGCTACTAGTAGACTGTAACATGCCTCTCCAAGTCCCCATTCAATGAAGCAAAAGGGGCGTTATTCAGAAAAAAGGAACTTTTTCTACAAACCAGAAAAGTTACATTGGCTATACTATTGCTAGAGACCCAGAAAAAGGGAGGCTGTAATATCTACTAGACCCAGAGATAGGAAGGCTGGTATATGGTTAGAGACCAGAAATTGTGCTGATGCTGACAGACCCTACTAGACCTGACAGAAGGGGGTCACGCCATTAGCCGTAAAAGGGACAGTCTAGGCATGATTCAGATAGAGCATGCAATTTTTATAACGACTTTCAATTTTACTTTTATTATCAAATTTGCTTTGTTCTCTTTTGTATTCTTTGTTTAAAACTAAGCCTTGATAGGCTCATATGCTAATTACACGTCTTAGCTCAACGCATTTTTGTAGCTTTTAAAAGCTAGACAGCGCTAGTTTATGCGTGCCTTATAGATGACATTGATTAATTATGAGTCAGCACTGATTGGCTAAAATGCAAGTCTATCGAAAGAACTGAAATAAGGGAGCTGTCAAAAGATGCTTAGATACAAGGTAATCACAGAGGTACAAAGTATATTAATATAACTGAGATAAGGGGCAGTCTGCAGAGGGTTAGATACAAGGTAATCACAGAGGTAAAAAGTGTATTAATATAACTGAGATAAGGAGCAGTCTGCAGAGGCTTAGATACAAGGTAATCACAGAGGTAAAAAGTATATTAATATAACTGAGATAAGGGGCAGTCTGCAGAGGCTTAGATACAAGGTAATCACAGAGGTAAAAAGTATATTAATATAACTGAGATAAGAAGCAGTCTTCAGAGGCTTAGATACAAGGAAATCACAGAGGTCAAAAGTATATTAATATCGCTGAGATAAGGAGCAGTCTGCAGAGGCTTAGATACAAGGTAATCACAGAGGTAAAAAAAAGTATATTAATATAACTGAGATAAGGGGGCAGTCTGCAGAGGCTTAGATACAAGGTAATCACAGAGGTAAAAAGTATATTAATATAACTGAGATAAGGGGCAGTCTTCAGAGTCTTAGATACAAGGTAATCACAGAGGTAAAAAATATATTAATATAACTGAGATAAGGGGCAGTCTTCAGAGGCTTAGATACAAGGTAATCACAGAGGTAAAAATATATTAATATAACTGAGATAAGGGGCAGTCTGCAGAGGATTAGATACAAGGTAATCACAGAGGTAAAAAGTATATTAATATAACTGAGATAAGGGGCAGTCTGAAGAGGCTTAGATACAAGGTAATCACAGAGGTAAAAAGTGTATTCATATAACTGTGTTGCTTATGCAAAACTGAGGAGTGGGTAATAAAGGGATTATCTATCTTTTTAAAATTCTCGAGTAGACTGTCCCTTTAACTATTCCAGGAAACAACACAGCACTTTTTTTTTATAAATCATGCAGCTGTACTGTTGGAAATTGCTATTTAAAAACTACATGGATGTGTGTTGTACACTAGGGCGGACTGAGAGGTTGGGCAAAAAGGACCTGGCATGTAGGGCGCCCACTAGTGGTATTGCCACCGGCTAAATGTTGTGTCACCCTTTATGCCCTCGCTAGTCATCCTGAAGCTGCTGGTGTTGTGCTGCCTTTGCTCACAGACAGCTAAATGAGCTTGTGCAGTGGTGACTTAGCTGCGCTTGCAGTTGTGACTGTGGGGGCGGCAGCAGGGAGGCAAATGTAAGTATTGGAAATGGGAAGACACAGTGAGTCCCTTCCCCCTTGGTCTAAAGATCAGCGGCAGAGCTGACAGTTGTGAAATGGGGTGAGCTAGAGTGGGGTGACAGCTGTGCTTGCTGCAACTACGCAGTTAAAGGCACAGTTTACTTTAAACATTTTATTGTTTAAAAAGATAGAAGATTGTGTTAGTGCGCTCTCACGTAAAGGTAAGTATTAACCCCTTAAAGGGACAGTCAACTCCAAAAATGTTATTGTTTAAAAGATAGATAATCCCTTTATTACCCATTCCCCAGTTTTTCATAACCAACACAGTTATATTAATATACATATTACCTCTGTGATAACCTTGTATCTAAGCCTCTGCAGACTGCCCCTTATCTCAGTTATATTAATATACTTTTTACCTCTGTGATTGCCTTGTATCCAAGCCTCTGCAAACTGCCCTCTGATCACATTACTTTTTATTTATTATCTATTGACTTGCATTTTAGCCAATTAGTACTGTGTCCTGCACAACTCCAAAGGCGTCAGCACAATGTTATCTACATGGTTCATATAGATTAGTCTCCATGTGATAAGAGGCTGTCTGCAATGGCTAATAAACAGGCAGAAATTTAGAGGTTTAAATGTTATAAAGTATATTAATATAACAATGTTGGTTATGCAAAACTGGTGAATGGGTAGTAAAGGGATTATCTATATTTTTTAAAAATAACAATGTTGGTGTTAACTGTCCTTTAAGAGCAAGAGGAGTAGGGATCATGTACACAAACCTGTAGTGGGGCCCTGGGCCTATAAGGAGGGTCTGTTGCAAGACACTGGAGCGTGGGGGGCCCTGTGTCTATAAGGGGGGTCTGTTGCAGGACACTGGAGCCTGAGGGCCCTGTGCCTATAAGGAGGGTCTTTTGCAAGACAGTGGAGCGTGTGCAGGCCCTGTGCCTATAAGGAGGGTCTTTTGCAAGACAGTGGAGCGTGTGCAGGCCCTGTGCCTATAAGGGGAATCTGTTGCGGGACACTGGAGTATGGGGGCCCTGTACCTTTAAGGGGGGTCTGTTGCAGGACACTGGAGCAGGTGGGCCCTGTGCCTATAAGGGGGTCTGTTGCGGGACACTGGAGCATGGAGCCTTGTGCCTATAAGGGGGGTCTTTTGCGGGACACTGGAGCGTGGGGGCCCTGTGCCTATAAGGAGGGTCTGTTGCAGGACACTGAAGCATGAGAGCTCTGTGCCTATAAGGGGGGTCTGTTGCAGGACACTGGAGCCTGAGGGCCCTGTGGCTATAAGGGGGGTCTATTGCAGGACCAGGGCCGCCATCAGGGGTGACTCCTGTCAGGGGCCCAATGAGCCAGGGGGGCCCCATGAGGCAAGAACTAAAAAAAAAAATTTTATTTTTTTTTTTTTTTTAATTTGGGCAGCCACCAGTGGGTACTACAGCAGAGTGCTAATTGAGCATGAGAAATGTTATTACAAGGAGTAAAGTATTATCATTTGAGAGGATTTCTTAGTGTGCACTAAACCACTATGCACAGTGTGAGACAGACTTGGCACTTTGTACAGTGTGTACCTGAGTCAGACGGCAGATCACTTTCATTTGCAGAGGAGGTAGTACTTACTTAGCAAATGTTTTTTATTTCTTTGTGCAATTTTGGATTGTAACTTCAGTGTGGTAGTAGTTGTTTGGTGGGGCTAGGGGTCCATAAAAACACATTTTTTTTAGCAGCAGTGTATTTATGATTATTTGACAATGCTGTAGAAATTCTATATTTAAAACCATGCAGAAATGTTTCCTCCTCAATACACAAATGGTAGATGCATTACATTCCAGTTTACTGCCCCTTTATGCAAGGACTTTCCAGATGCAAGGAGGCATTTTATCTAAGATTTTTACATCTGCATACAATTTTATACTCTCAGACTAAGATTGCTCAGTGTTTGAAATGAGACAGGTTAACTTAAAACTGTTCAGTTTACACTACAGCTGACTTAATTTTGAAATACATATCAATAAGCCTAAATCCTGCATTTAACCAGATCTAATGGTATGAGTACCACAGCTTATTGTCCCACCAAGACAATATAGAGTACAGCATTTTCAAAATCCATAAGTACAGCTGACAGCTGGGAATATTTGTACACTATATTTGAAGTGGTGCTCTTGGTTGGGGAAAATGGGGAAAAAACAAACATATGTCAACCTTTTAAAGGTACTTTTCTTCATCTAGCCATCTACCCAGCTCATTAATGTACAATTTTGAATTCACAGAATTATTTTTGTTTGCACATTTACAAATATGATTCTTTAAAAAGTGATCTATTAATTTCTATAATTCTTTTATCATGCATGTCGCACACTGTTGATTTAGGGGATGCAAGGTACATAAATGTTTCCTCCTGTGAGTGTTTCTGTGGGTGTCTGTGTTTATATATTTGTACTTTGGTTTGTTTCTCTAGGAGTGTGTATGCATTTTTTATCTGTGGGTCTCTCTGTGAGGGTGGGTGTGTATGTATTTGTGCATTTTTCTGTGGATGTCTGTGAGGGTGTGTGCATATGTCTTTGAGCTTTTTCTGTGGGTGTCTCTTTGAGGGTGTGTGTATGTTTGTCTTTGTGCATTTTCTCTGGATGCCTCTGTGAGGGTGGGTGTGTATGTCTGTGTTTTCTGTGGATGTCTCTGTGAGGGTGTGTGTGTGTGTGTATGTATGTATGTGTTTTCTGTGGATGTCTCTGTAAGGGTGTGTGTTTTATGTGGGTGTCCCTGTGAGGGTGTGTGTATGTCTTTGTGTGATTTCTGTGGATGTCTCAGTGAGAGTGTGTGTATGTATGTCTTTCTGTGTTTTTTATGTGGTTGTCTCTCTGTGTGTGTATGTCTTTGTGTGTTTTCTGTGGGTGTCTCTGTGTGTGTGTGTATGTCTTTGTGTGTTTTCTGAGGCTGTCTCTGTTGGTGTTTCCTTGGGTGTATGTGCAAGTTTGAGTTTGTGTGGGTGTGTCCATTGTTTGTTCCTTTTTAAGACATTTTGACCTTACTACTATCTATTCACATCTTTCTACAGACTTTGAGACTAACAAGACCTTTCCGGAAGTAACCAATCCACCATTTAACCTTTAAATTATTGTTTAGGCAGTTCAGGGCCCTTCATTTCA
This sequence comes from Bombina bombina, assembly GCF_027579735.1. NCBI lineage: Eukaryota > Metazoa > Chordata > Amphibia > Anura > Bombinatoridae > Bombina > Bombina bombina. Next base: position 256,568,069 of record NC_069505.1, read on the forward strand.
GCCACTGCATGCTGTTGTCATAATTTAGTTGTCATCTTCCTTTACAAAAAGATAATCAGAACTCATATTTTGTTTTCTAAATCTCCTTTTTTTTTACAAAACTGTAGTTTACCTCATTACTTGTCAGGTCAATGTAAACAAGTGCTGAGTGTCTGTTTGGGTGTCTGTGTCTGAGTGTGTTTCTTTGCGTGTTTGCTAGAGTGTCTATATGTGAATCCTTATGTGTGAGTGTGTTTGTGTGTTTCAGTGTACGAGTGTGTCTGTGTGTGTGTGTATGTCACTACCTTTACAACATTTCCAAGTTTAAATAGACAATTAAAAATAAAGTGCATATACGTTTTAGTCACTTGGTCAAAAATTGCACATGTAAAAGGAAGGGGGGGGGGGGGCCCTGATCAATGGATGAGTCAGGGGCCCCAAAATTTCTAGTGGCGGCCCTGTGCAGGACACTGGAACCTGAGGGCCCTGTGCCTATAAGGGGGGTCTGTTGCAGGACACTGGAGCATGCGGGCCCTGTGCCTATAAGGAGGGTCTGTTGCAGGACACTGGAGCCTGATGGCCCTGTGCCCATAAGAGGGGTCTGTTGCAGGACACTGGAGCCTGAGGGCCCTGTGCCTATAAGGGGGGTCTGTTGCAGGACACTGGAGCCTGAGGGCCCTGTGCCTATAAGGGGGGTCTGTTACAGGACACTGGAGCATGTGGGCCCTGTGCCTATAAGGAGGGTCTGTTGCAGGACACTGGAGCCTGAGGGCTCTGTGCCTATAAGGGGGGTCTGTTGCAGGACACTGGAGCATGCGGGCCCTGTGCCTATAAGGGGGGTCTGTTGCAGGACACTGGAGCATGCAGGCCCTGTGCCTATAAGGGGGGCCTGTTGCGGGACACTGGAGCATGGGGGCACTGTGCCTATAAGGAGGGTCTGTTGCAGGACACTGGAGCATGGTGGCCTTGTGCCTATAAGGGGGGTCTGTTGCAGGACACTGGAGCATGGGAGCTCTGTGCCTATAAAGAGGGTCTGTTGCAAGACAGTACAGTGTGGGGGCCCTGTGCCTATAAGGAGGGTCTGTTGCAGGACACTGAAGCGTGGGAGCTCTGTGCCCATAAGGGGGATCTGTTGCAGGACACTGGAGCGTGGGGGCCTTGTGCCTATAAGGGGGGTCTGTTGCAGGACACTGGAGCGTGGGGGCCTTGTGCCTATAAGGGGGGTCTGTTGCAGGACACTGGAGCGTGGGAGCTCTGTGCCTATAAGGGGCGTCTGTTGCAGGACACTGGAGCATGGGAGCTATGTGCCTATAAGGAGGGTCTGTTGCAGGACACTGAAGCGTGGGAGCTCTGTGCCCATAAGGGGGATCTGTTGCAGGACACTGGAGTGTGGGGGCCTTGTGCCTATAAGGGGGGTCTGTTGCAGGACACTGGAGTGTGGGGGGCCCAGTGCCTATAAGATGGGTCTGTTGCAAGACACTGGAGCGTGGGGGGCCCAGTGCCTATAAGGGGGGTCTGTTGCAAGACACTGGAGCATGGGGGCCTTGTGCCTATAAGGGTGGTCTGTTGCAGGACACTGGAGCGTGGGAGCTCTGTGCCTATAAGGGGGGTCTGTTGCAGGACACTGGAGCGTGGGGGGCCCAGTGCCTATAAGGGGGGTCTGTTGCAGGACACTGGAGCATGGGGGCCTTGTGCCTATAAGGGGGGTCTGTTGCAGGACACTGGAGCGTGGGAGCTCTGTGCTTATAAGGGGGGTCTGTTGCAAGACAGTAGAGCGTGGGAGCTCTGTGCCTATAAGGAGGGTCTGTTGCAGGACACTGGAGTGTGGGGGGCCCTGTGCCTATAAGGAGGTTATGTTGCAGGACACTGAAGCATAGGAGCTCTGTGCTTATAAGGGGGGTCTGTTGCAAGACAGTAGAGCGTGGGAGCTCTATAAGGGGGGTCTGTTGCAGGACACTGGAGCCTGAGGGCCCTGTGGCTATAAGGGGGGTCTATTGCAGGACACTGGAACATGAGGGCCCTGTGCCTATAAGGGGGGTCTGTTGCAGGACACTGGAGCATGCGGGCCCTGTGCCTATAAGGAGGGTCTGTTGCAGGACACTGGAGCCTGAGGGCCCTGTGCCTATAAGGGGGGTCTGTTGCAGGACACTGGAGCGTGGGGGCCCTGTGCCTATAAGGAGGGTCTGTTGCAGGACACTGGAGCGTGGCGGCCTTGTGCCTATAAGGGGGGTCTGTTGCAGGACACTGGAGCATGGGAGCTCTGTGACTATAAAGAGGGTCTGTTGCAGGACACTGAAGCGTGGGAGCTCTGTGCCCATAAGGGGGATCTGTTGCAGGACACTGGAGCGTGGGAGCCCTGTGCCTATAAGGGGGATCTGTTGCAGGACACTGGAGCGTGGGGGCCCTGTGCCTATAAGGAGGGTCTGTTGCAGGACACTGGAGCGTGGGAGCTCTGTGCCTATAAGGTGGATCTGTTGCAGGACACTGGAGCGTGGCGGCCTTGTGCCTATAAGGGGGGTCTGTTGCAGGACACTGGAGCATGGGAGCTCTGTGCCTATAAGGAGGGTCTGTTGCAAGACAGTACAGCATGGGGGCCCTGTGCCTATAAGGAGGGTCTGTTGCAGGACACTGGAGCGTGGGAGCTCTGTGCCCATAAGGGGGATCTGTTGCAGGACACTGGAGTGTGGGGGCCTTGTGCCTATAAGGGGGGTCTGTTGCAGGACACTGGATCGTGGGGGGCCCAGTGCCTATAAGGGGGGTCTGTTGCAAGACACTGGAGCGTGGGGGCCTTGTGCCTATAAGGGGGGTCTGTTGCAGGACACTGGAGCGTGGGAGCTCTGTGCCTATAAGGGGGGTCTGTTGCAGGGCACTGGAGCGTGGGGGTCCAGTGCCTATAAGGAGGGTCTGTTGCAGGAAACTGGAGCGTGAGAACTCTGTGCCTATAAGGGGGTCTGTTGCAGGACACTGGAGCGTGGGAGCTCTGTGCCTATAAGGAGGGTCTGTTGCAGGACACTGGAGTGAGGGGGGCCCTGTGCCTATAAGGAGGGTCTGTTGCAGGACACTGAAGCATGTGAGCTCTGTGCTTATAAGGGGGGTCTGTTGCAAGACAGTAGAGCGTGGGAGCTCTGTGCCTATAAGGGGGGTCTGTTGCAGGACACTGGAGCGTGGGAAATCTGTGCCTATAAGGAGGGTCTGTTGCAGGACACTGGAGCGTGGGAAATCTGTGCGTATAAGGAGGGTCTGTTGCAGGACACTGGAGTGTGGGGGGCCCTGTGCCTATAAGGAGGGTCTGTTGCAGGACACTGAAGCATGGGAGCTCTGTACTTATAAGGGGGGTCTGTTGCAAGACAGTAGAGCGTGGGAGCTCTGTGCCTATAAGGGGGGTCTGTTGCAGGACACTGGAGCGTGGGAAATCTGTGCCTATAAGGAGGGTCTGTTGCAGGACACTGGAGTGTGGGGGGCCCTGTGCCTATAAGGAGGGTCTGTTGCAGGACACTGAAGCATGGGAGCTCTGTACTTATAAGGGGGGTCTGTTGCAAGACAGTAGAGCGTGGGAGCTCTGTGCCTATATGGGGGTCTGTTGCAGGACACTGGAGCGTGCGGGCCCTGTGCCTATAAGGGGGGTCTGTTGCAGGACACTGGAGCATGCGGCCCTGTGCCTATAAGGGGGGTCTGTTGCAGGACACTGGAGCGTGGGGGCCCTAGGGAGGCAGGGTGAGTGAGAAGGATGGGCAGGTAGTAGTGGGTCCCTCCCTATTTCTTGCCCAGGTTGGTCTCAGTCTGCCCCTGCTTGTCCAAACAATTCTGCTGCTGAAGAACTTTATTGTATGCAGTGGGCTAAAGAAACGCAACATGCGGCACACGCAGAACTTGTATTTACACGTGTTGTATAGAGTGATTCACTATCTGTGCACCAAGAAACAACAGTTGCATAGAACTACATAAAACCTGTAAGAATAAATTAATAAAAGTTCTGGATGTCAAACAAAGATACAAATTATTACACATTATTAAATATAATTAGACACTATTAATATTTCATACAGTTTTCAAGCTACAAACTTGCAAATGCAACAGCACTAACCTTTGTATGTTTTGTTTTACTACACAAAAAAAGAAACAGTTATGTGGTTTTATGCACAGATACAAACTAATTTATACAAATATACAAGCAGCAAAATGCATGTATGGTTTAACAATATGTACATGCATCTTAGTACCCTCTACCCAGTTGTCCCTATAAATGTTACCCTGTATACCACATCTATGTTTATAGCTCTGCGGAATCTGTTGGTGCTCTACAAATAACTGATAATAATAATACTCTTAGTAATACCTTTTGCATGTGCACAGGAGACTTGCTGCAATATTTGTATTTAAAGGTAAACACATAACAGCACTATTTGCAAAGGCTAAAAAAAAGGAAGTGGAATCATTTATATCATAAGACTCAGCTGACAAACATTACACTTAGGGTTGCCACCTCGGCCATGTTTTCCTGGATACTTATGAGTTACACATGTTGCAGGGTGTGCAGAGGGAACATGAATTGCACTCCTGGACAGCACATGAATAGTGACTCTGGACAGCACAATGCATGTTCCTCCCTGCACATCCTGCAGCGTGTATAACTCATAAGTGTCCAGGAAAACATGGCCGAGGTGGTAACCCTAATTGCACTACTGTGACTAATTTCTGGAGAATGGAAGAAGTGTCTAGAGACCTATAACAGGGTGAGGTGAGATACAAATAAGCAGATCTCAGTTGATATCTTATGCTGGGGACTCAGTGGTTACTATTTGTCACACTTTATTTAGCTTATCATTTCTGATACAATAATAACAAACACATTAATGTGACCCTACCAGTAACAAAGTATCTCATTCAGTACAAGTCTAGCAGCTTTAGCTTCTGTTATAGCTACAATTGTTACAATGTATCTGCGATTAACCCCTTCCCTACCAGTGCTGCCATCTCACCTGGCACTGAGCTACTGAAGGCTTTAAAGACAAATTCCCAGACACATTAACCCTTCATAATCCCTAAGGTAGAGACCCAACCTGGTTTACAGCTCCCAAAAAGCACAGTATTTGTTGCTAGGTGACATCTGCCATTTCTCACTTCCGGCTCTGCGCTTCCTTGTCTGTCTCTGAACAAAGAAGAGGGGAGTGATGCAGTTCTTTTTTTTTTTTTTAAACAAACTTTATTGACACATATGAAACATGCAAGATCCATTTGTTTGTAAGCAGGTGTAAATGTATCAGTGCAAACTAATATATTGAATAGACGTTTAACCTTTTATTGCCGTTATGCCATTCTATTCAGTCATAATCACACCGGGCTTTAGTGCAGTTAGGACGAAATAGAACATCATAACCATTGGCTGTCCTAAAGCAAACGGCGCTTCCACGATATGATCGCGGTCTGGATGGCGTGCATAGCGTCTCAGGGACACCCCCCTGACCCGATCCTATCATTGAAATCTTGCGATCGTGTGCACAATCGCAGGATTTCAATTTGTTTACATCGGAACGTTTTTCCGATGTAGACAAATTAACCCTGTTATCAAAGGGTTAAAGGGACATGAAACCCTAAATGTTTATTTTATGATTCAGATAGAGCATACCATTTTAAACAAGTTTCAAATTTACTTATATGATCAAATTTCCTTTATTCCTTCATTCTCTTGGTATCTGTTGTTGAAGAAGCAACAATGCACTACTGGGAGCTAGCTGAACACACAGCAACCAGTCAGCAGCTAGCTCCAAGTAATACATTGCAGCTTCTGAGCCTACCTAGGTATGCTTTTTAATAAAGGGTCTGTGTTGGGAGGCAGATGGGTCACAGGTGGATAGCGGTAAGGTGACCAGATTTCCCATGTTGTAAACTCAGGATATTTCATAAATGTTCAGGAGGTGGTAAAAATAGGCGCAGGAGAATGTTTTAGCATTTGTTTGTGTGTTGCACTTACACACTGATATATCCAGCTCTGAAACTAGCTGAATACTGCAGCCTGCGGCCATATCACTTAGCAAACGCATACCGAATCCAAATACCGAATCCGAACTTTCTTCCATACCAAATAAAAGAAGGAAAGTGAAAATTATTAATATTCATGCGTGTGGGAAAGTAGTTTATTTGCAATGAAAGCCACTAATAAAAATATTGCTAAGATAAAACTATTACTGTCCTTGCTTTAAAATGAATATACTGTATTATATTATATATATGAAATCAAAGGGCAAGATTACATATGCGGCATCACCCGCAAAAGCCGACAATGCCGGTTTTGGTATCACATATACAGCGCCACATATAAATGTGGCGCTAATATTTCACCTTTCGCCTGCAATTTTTACTCCCATAAGCTAACATAGAACTGCGTCGCAAATCGGTATCACATATTCAGCACAAGGACTTACGCGGCGAAAATGGAGAAATTTTACTTTATTTTCACCTTGCCACACATAGGCAGGTGCAGCAAGACTTGTGCTGAGTATGTGAGCACCATAACCCCCTGAAAAAAGTAACAAGCACCTAACGCATGCACAATATCTATATACCTGTCAACCGTCATCACCCCACCGCAATAACTAATAAACTATATTAACCCCTAATCTGCCAACCCCCACATCTCAAAACATCTAATTAACCTAATAACCCCTAATCTGCCAACCCCCACAACGCTATATATCTAATAAAGTGATTAACCCCTAAACCGCCATCACCCCACAATGCAATATACCTTAATAAACTATTAACCCCTAATCTGCCATTCACCCATATTGCAAAGTACCTATAACAACTATTAACCCCTAAACCGCCATCCCCACCAACGCAATAAACTCAATTAACCTATTAAATCCTAATCCACCAAACCCAAACAAGTCAATAATTCTAATAAAACTATTAACCCCTAAACCGCCAAACCCACACAACACAAATAACTAATTACATTACTAAGACCCCTAACCTAACAACCCTTAACATAACACCCCCTAAATTAACCCCAATTACCTAAATTAAAAAATACTAAGTTACAAACAATTAAAATAAAAAAGCTAACATTACTTATAAATAAAAAAATAAAAAATTCTAACATTGCATAAAATAATAAACCAAATTATCAAAAATAAAAATAAATAAACCTAATACCTATGAAAATAAAAAAGCCCCCTAATCTAATGCTTAACTACCAATAGCCCTTAAAAGGGCCTTTTGTAGGGCATTGCCCGAAATCAAACAGCTCTTTTACCTTGAAAAATACTACGTCCCCCTCTAACAGTAAAAACCCCCACCCACCAAACCCCCAAAATAAAAAAAATAACACTAAAAATCCTAAGCTACCCATTGCCCCTAAAGGGGCATTTGTATGGGCATTGCCCTTTAAAGGGCATTCAGCTCTTTTACTGCCCTTAAAAAGGGCATTCCGCTCTTTTTCAAAGGCCCATTAAAACCCTGATCCCATATTTAAATGTGTACCTTGAATTAACTGTACAAGCAAGGCCGCTGCAGATCCTGACGTGATGAGGAGAGCCGTATACTGCCCAGCTGTGAAGGAGTTGCAAACACAGCCCCGTGAGGTGCTAATGAAGCGCGGCTGAGCGTAAGCCGCAAAATTTCACAAGGCACAAAAGTCACAGCACTCGTGAGGCACATGTAAATATAAAACATCGGTTTATTCAAACATGGTTAAAAATAGAGGCATAGAACAGCGGATTAACCCCTTACGCGTTTCATGCCGCAAACGGGCACTTAATCATAGGGATGGGTGTTACAACTGGACATTACCTATTTAAAGGCAAAGTAACCAATCGGAAACCCAGAAAGAATATGTAAAATACAAACAGAATAAAAACATGTTCACATGAACATCATTGTGTAATGATATGGAAACAGTTTGTAAAGCATCAAAAAACAAAGATACATGTATTTGTGTAAATATATTACAGTATATTACCATTGCGAATAGACATTTGAAAACATTTTAAAATAAATGATAATGGATGATAATATTCACAGTTGTTTTTGTGTACTTATATCTGTGACATTAGTATAAACTATTTGCTTAGAAATATATGTGTCTTGACAAAAAAGCAAATAATAATAATGATAATAATGAGATATATAATAAGAGTGATCGACAAGAGCAAATTCTCAGTAATACGCTCACCGTATATAATACATTTCTTACAAGCTTCTGATTGAAACAAATATAAACAATTGGTCTGACCTAGTACGTATGCATAAATGGTGCTATTATTATTATTATTAATAACCTGCTACCTTATAAAGAGAAGGTTTTTTTCTGCACAATATGATTATGCTGAACATAGTCATGAACACATTGTATCTTTATATGTCAACCTTAGATAAATATCAATTTAAGATGTTTGTTTTGAGGATGAACTTGCTTAAAGTATAGTGCCAAAAAAGATACCTATTATTATATGAGAATGGACAAACCTCATACAGTTGTAAAATCATTCCTTACAAATGCCACAATTTTTAATTTGAGGCTGTGTGATAAATAGTGACCCAACATTAACCAGTGGCAGAAAACAAACAGCATTGTTAATATTAATGTTAATGTTGCACATGTGCTGTGCATGCATATTGAAAAAATCATACTTAGGAAATGAAACATAAGACCTAACAGTGTTACTAAGGAACTACAATGAATTCTATTAGAGTTGATTAAAAAATCAAAAAATCAAAAATCTACGTTAGCATTAACCTATAAATAGACTCATGTCCCATTCTTTGTTTAGGCCTTCAGGAGTGATAGTTCTTAACTTATATATCCAGAACATCTCCTGTTTTGATAACAATTTGTTTCTATCTCCTCCTCTTATTGGTCTATTTACTATGTCTATGACTTTCATATTAAACTTGTTAGTCATATGCATTGTAAAATGATGTCTGGCAACTGCCGAATCCTTATTAAAGTTTTTGTGTCATTTATATGTTCTCTCATGCGGGATCTTAATTCCCTGCTAGTCTGACCTGTATACTGCATTTTGCACAAATTGCACTCCAAAAGGTACACAACATACTCGCTCCTACAGTTTGCATAAAACTTGATGTCAAAACTCTCCTGTGTGATAAAACTGGTAAAGGTAGCCCCTGCACCAATGATATTATAAGTTAAACATGGTCCTGTCCCACATCTAAAGGTACCCTTTCTATGTAACCAAGTATCTCTTTCTTTTTTCTTAGAGCATACTAAGGCCTAGATTTGGAGTTTGGCGTTAGCCGTGAAAACCAGCGTTAGAGGCTCCTAACGCTGGTTTTAGGCTACCTCCGGTATTTGGAGTCACTCAAAATAGGGTCTAACGCTCACTTTTCAGCCGCGACTTTTCCATACCGCAGATCCCCTTACGTAAATTGCGTATCCTATCTTTACAATGGTATCTTTCTAACTCCGGTATTTAGAGTCGTGTCCGTAGTGAGCGTTAGACATCTAACGACAAAACTCCAGCCGCAGGAAAAAAGTCAGTAGTTAAGAGCTTTCTGGGCTAACGCCGGTTTATAAAGCTCTTAACTACTGTGCTCTAAAGTACACTAACACCCATAAACTACCTATGTACCCCTAAACCGAGGTCCCCCCACATCGCCGCCACTCGATTACATTTTTTTAACCCCTAATCTGCCGACCGCCACCTACATTATCCTTATGTACCCCTAATCTGCTGCCCCTAACACCGCCGACCCCTATATTATATTTAGTAACCCCTAACCTGCCCCCCACAATGTCGCCTCCACCTGCCTACACTTATTAACCCCTAATCTGCCGAGCGGACCTGAGCGCTACTATAATAAAGTTATTAACCCCTAATCCACCTCACTAACCCTATAATAAATAGTATTAACCCCTAATCTGCCCTCCCTAACATCGTCAACACCTAACTTCAATTATTAACCCCTAATCTGCCGACCGGAGCTCACCGCTATTCTAATAAATGTATTAACCCCTAAAGCTAAGTCTAACCCTAACACTAACACCCCCCTAAGTTAAATATAATTTACATCTAACGAAATTAATTAACTCTTATTAAATAAATTATTCCTATTTAAAGCTAAATACTTACCTGTAAAATAAATCCTAATATACCTACAATATAAATTATAATTACATTGTAGCTATTTTAGGATTAATATTTATTTTACAGGCAACTTTGTAATTATTTTAAACAGGTACAATAGCTATTATATAGTTAAGAACTATTTAATAGTTACCTAGTTAAAATAATTACAAAATTACCTGTCAAATAAATCCTAACCTAAGTTACAATTAAACCTAACACTATACTATCATTAAATTAATTAAATAAAATACCTACAATTACCTACAATTAAACCTAACACTACACTATCAATACATTAATTAAATACAATACCTACAAATAACTACAATGAAATAAACTAACTAAAGTACAAAAAATAAAAAAGAACTAAGTTACAAAAAATAAAAAATATCTACAAACATAAGAAAAATATTACAACAATTTTAAACTAATTACACCTACTCTAAGCCCCCTAATAAAGCAACAAAGCCAATCGGAATTAAGGTAGGAATATTCTGATTGGCTGATGGAATCAGCCAATCAGATTTAGCTCGCATTCTATTGGCTGATCGGAACAGCCAATAGAATGCGAGCTCAATCTGATTGGCTGATTGGATCAGCCAATCGGATTGAACTTGATTCTGATTGGCTGATTCCATCAGCCAATCAGAATATTCCTACCTTAATTCCGATTGGCTGATAGAATCCTATCAGCCAATCGGAATTCGAGGGACGCCATCTTGGATGACGTCATTTAAAGGAACCGTCATTCGTCGTTCAGTCCTCGGCGAGGATGGATGTTCCGCGTCGGAGGTCTTCAGGATGCTGCAGCTCCGTTCCAGATGGATGTCGATAGAAGATGCCGCCTGGATGAAGACTTCAATCGGATGGAAGACCTCTTCTGCCCCGCTTGGATGAAGACTTCTACCGGATCATGGACATCTTCAGCCCCCCGCTTGGGCTTGGATCAGGACATCGGAGGAGCTCTACAGGACCGATCGGTGAACCTGGTATGGTGAAGACAAGGTAGGAAGCTCTTCAGGGGCTTAGTGTTAGGTTTATTTAAGGGGGGTTTGGGTTAGATTAGGGGTATGTGGGTGGTGGGTTGTAATGTTGGGGGGGGGTATTGTATGTTTTTTTTACAGGCAAAAGAGCTGAACTTCTTGGGGCATGCCCCGCAAAGGGCCCTGTTCAGGGCTGGTAAGGTAAAAGAGCTTTGAACTTTAGTAATTTAGAATAGGGTAGGGCTTTTTTTATTTTGGGGGGCTTTGTTGTTTTATTAGGGGGCTTAGAGTAGGTGTAATTAGTTTAAAATTGTTGTAATATTTTTCTTATGTTTGTAGATATTTTTTTATTTTTTGTAACTTAGTTCTTTTTTATTTTTTGTACTTTAGTTAGTTTATTTCATTGTAGTTATTTGTAGATATTGTATTTAATTAATGTATTGATAGTGTAGTGTTAGGTTTAATTGTAGGTAATTGTAGGTATTTTATTTAATTAATTTAATGATAGTATAGTGTTAGGTTTAATTGTAACTTAGGTTAGGATTTATTTGACAGGTAATTTTGTAATTATTTTAACTAGGTAACTATTAAATAGTTCTTAACTATTTAATAGCTATTGTACCTGGTTAAAATAATTACAAAGTTGCCTGTAAAATAAATATTAATCCTAAAATAGCTACAATGTAATTATAATTTATATTGTAGCTATATTAGGATTTATTTTACAGGTAAGTATTTAGCTTTAAATAGGAATAATTTATTTAATAAGAGTTAATTTCGTTAGATGTAAATTATATTTAATTAGGGGGGTGTTAGTGTTAGGGTTAGACTTAGCTTTAGGGGTTAATACATTTATTAGAATAGCGGTGAGCTCCGGTCGGCAGATTAGGGGTTAATAATTGAAGTTAGGTGTCGGCGATGTTAGGGAGGGCAGATTAGGGGTTAATACTATTTATTATAGGGTTAGTGAGGCGGATTAGGGGTTAATAACTTTATTATAGTAGCGCTCAGGTCCGCTCGGCAGATTAGGGGTTAATAAGTGTAGGCAGGTGGAAGCAACATTGTGGGGGGCAGATTAGGGGTTAATAAATATAATATAGGGGTCGGCGATGTTAGGGCAGCAGATTAGGGGTACATAGGGATAATGTAAGTAGCGGCGGTTTACGGAGCGGCAGATTAGGGGTTAATAATAATATGCAGGGGTCAGCGATAGCGGGGGCGGCAGATTAGGGGTTAATAAGTGTAAGGTTAGGGGTGTTTAGACTCGGGGTACATGTTAGGGTGTTAGGTGCAGACGTAGGAAGTGTTTCCCCATAGCAAACAATGGGGCTGCGTTAGGAGCTGAACGCGGCTTTTTTGCAGGTGTTAGGTTTTTTTTCAGCTCAAACAGCCCCATTGTTTTCTATGGGAGAATCGTGCACGAGCACGTTTTTTAGGCTGGCCGCTTGCGTAAGCAACTCTGGTATTGAGAGTTGAAGCCGCGTTAAAAATGCTCTACGCTCCTTTTTTGGAGCCTAACGCAGCCTTTATGTGGACTCTCAATACCAGAGTTATTTTTATGGTGCGGCCAGAAAAAAGCCGGCGTTAGCTACGCGGGTCGTTACCGACAAAACTCCAAATCTAGGCCTAAGCTTGGTGATAATCTGTTGGATAGAGTTGGTGCCTTTCTCGAGACAAATTTACAATTATCAGCTATCTCACACAAGACCTCATCTTGTTTTAAAATATGTAGGTTCCTCTTTAGGATACCACAGACCTGATTAAACTGATTAGAGTATTCTGTTGAAAAGACCACGACAGAATCATTGAATTCCTTATTGCTTTTTATAGTTTTAGACATTAGACTCTGCTGTGTATTACTGCTTACTTGTTCAAAGCTGGTATTTAGAAGTTTTTCATTATAACCCCTTTCGCTAAGTCTCTTTTTCAGTGATGTTGCCTGTTTTTCAAAAAGATCATCTGAGTTTGTATTTCTCCTAATTCGCAAAAATTGTGCCCTAGGTATTGATCTCAGTAAATGTGGTGGATGACATTACCTGCAGTAGGTTTTTGAAAAGTGTCTGTTACTATAATGCCTGTATCATTCATACCTGTTAATGTGAGATCAAGAAAATTAATTGTATCATCTCTACATTCCCCAACAAACCTTCAATTTAAATTATTGTCATTCAGAAATTCAACAAATTCTTTCTCATTGACTGATTCATCCACTATAAATATCAAGTCGTCAATATATCTCATGTACATGACATATGGATTTTCACCGCTAAAAATAACATTGTTCTCCCACCAACCTACGTATAGATTGGCGAAGGATGGTGGAAATTTTGCACTCATCGCGGTGCCGCAAACTTGAAGGTAGAATTCATTGTCAAACATGCAAAAATTGTGCTGTAATAAGAACTCAACTATTTCACAAAGCAATATTTTAGTCTCTTCAGAAAAACAAGTATCCAAGTCTAAGAAATATCTAATAGCCCTGATGCCCATAGAATGAGGTATACAGGAATATAAAAATGCCACATCAGCCACAATTCAACGATAACCTCTCCTCCACTTTACACACTGTAAAATGTTAATCAAATGTGAAGAATCTCTAAAGTAACTACTTAATTTGACCACTAAAGGTTGTAAAATTGAATCAATCCAATCCGACAGAGGCTCAAATAAGGGGGAGAAGTGATACTTTTGTGTGTTTTTGGCAAATAGTGAAAAATAGGTATAGATGGATGGTTTGGAACTAGGATACTGATACTGTACCTTGAATTAAATCTTCAGTGTGCGTCGGTGATCATACAAAGAGAATCTCCACGCACTATGGCTCCGCGATCGCCGGTCTTCAGTTCTGTCATCGCCGGTCTTCAGTTCCGCCCTCCGCTCCGTGCCGGCTTGTTCCTGGAAGAAGAAGATATCGCCGCTTGGAAGAAGACTTGAGCGCCTGACTTCAGTAACCGTGAGTACCTTTCTGGGGGTTAGATTTAGATTTGGGTTTTAATGGGCCTTTAGAAAAAAGATGAATGCCCTTTTAAGGGCTATTGGTAGTTTAGCATTAGATTAGGGGGTGTTTTTATTTTGGGGGGCTTTTTTTATTTATTTAAATTAGGTTTAATTTTTTTATTTTTGATAATTTGGTTTATTATTTTATGTAATGTTAGAATTTTTTATTTTTTCTAATCTTAGATTAATTTAATTTTTTATTTTTTTAAGTATTGTTAGCTTTTTTATTATAATTGTTTGTAACTTAGTATTTTTTAATTTAGGTAATTGGGGTTAATTTAGGGGGTGTTAGGTTAGGGGTCTTAGTAATTTAATTATTTATTTGCATTGGGTGGTTTTGGCGGTTTAGGGGTTAATAGTTTTATTAGGATTATTGTGTTGTGTAGCTTTTGCGGATTCAGGGTTAATAGATTTATAAGGTTTGTTGCGATGTGGGTTAATGGCGGATTAGGGGTTAATAGTTTAATAGGTACTTTGCGATGTGGGTTAATGGCAGATAAGGGGTTAATAGTTTTAATGAGGACTTTGCAATGTGGATGAATGGCGGATTAGGGGTTAATAATAACATTTATTAGGTTGCGATGTTGGGGTTGGCGGATTTAGGGGTTAATACTTTTATTAGGTAGATTGTGATGTGGGTGAATGGCATATTAGGGGTTAATAGTTTAATTAAGCATATTGCGTTTTGGGAGGGTTGTTGGTTTAGGGGTTAATACATTTATTATTAGTTGTGATATGGGGTGATGGCGGATACAGGGGTTTTACATGTCGGGTTTATTTTTGGGAGGAGATTTTACATTTTTAAAGTGCCGTAAGTTACTGGCGACTCCAGAAATTTGTATTTACACTCATTTCTGGACATCGCTAGTTCATCTGATTTACGGCACTTTATGAACTGCTGGTGGGGTTTATGTAATACCCCGATATGTGAGGTGAAATTACAGGTGGCGCAGGTTTCAGCAGTTGCGCTGAAGCTTGCGCCGCTTATGTAATCTCGCCCTAAATCAGCACAAATTCTAAATACAAATCCTTTCATGAAAGGGAAAGAACATATATCTCGTTCTGACGCCTGCACATACTCACACAGATACACATGCAAATACTAACACAGACACGCATGCACATGTGCACATACTTACACAGAGACGCATGCACACACTCACACAGACACGCATGCACGTGTGCACATACTCACACAGATACACATGCACATATTCACACAGACATGCATACACATACTCACACAGATACACATGCACATGCTCACACAGACACGCATGCACACACTCACACAGACACGCATGCACACACTCACACAGACATGCACACACATACTCACACAGACACGCACACACATACTCACACAGACATGCACACACATACTCACACAGACATGCATGCACATACTCACACAGATACACATGCACATACTCACACAGATACACATGCACATACTCTCACAGACACGCATGCACATACTTACACAAATACACATGCACATACTCATACAGACACGCATGCACATACTCACACAGATGCTCATGCACATACTCACACAGATGCTCATGCACATACTCACACAGATACACATGCACATACTCACACAGACACGCATGCACATACTCACACAGATACGCATGCACATACTCACACAGATACACATGCACATACTCACACAGACACGCATGCACATACTCACACAGATACGCATGCACATACTCACACAGATACACATGCACATACTCACACAGCTATGCATGCACATATTCACACAGCTACACATGCACATATTCACACAGACACACATGCACATACTCATACAGACACACACTCACACAGAGAAGCATGCACGTGTGCACATACTCACACAGATACACATGCACATACTCACACAGACACGCATGCACAAACTCACACAGATGCACATGCACATACTCACACAGACACGCATGCACATACTCACACAGATTCACATGCACATACTCACACAGACACGCATGCACATACTCACACAGATTCACATGCACATACTCACACAGATACACATACACACACAGATACACATGCACATACTCACACAGACACGCATGCACATACTCACACAGACACGCATGCACATGTGCACATACTCACACAGATACACATGCACATACTCACACAGACACGCATGCACATACTCACACAGATACACATGCACATACTCACACAGACACACATGCACATACTCACACAGACACGCATGCACATGTGCACATACTTACACAAATACACATGCACATACTCACACAGATACACATGCACATACTCACACAGATTCCCATGCACATATTTACACAGATACTCATGCACATACTCACACAGATACACATGCACATACTCACACAGACACGCATGCACATACTCACACAGATACGCATGCACATACTCACACAGCTACGCATGCACATACTCACACAGCTACACATGCACATACTCACACAGATACGAATGCACATACTCAGACAGACACGCATGCACATACTCACACAGACACGCATGCACATACTCACACAGACATGCATGCACATACTCACACAGACATGTATGCACATACTCACACAGACACGCATGCACATACTCACACAGATACGCATGCACATACTCACACAGAAACACATGCACATACACACACAGATATGCATGCACATACACACACAGATATGCATGCACATACTCACACAGACACGCATGCACATACTCACACAGATACGCATGCACATACTCACACAGATACGCATGCACATACTCACACAGATTCACATGCACATACTCACACAGATACACATGCACATACTCACACAGATACACATGCTCTTACTCACACAGAGTTACATGCACATACTCACACAGACACGCATGCACATACTCACACAGACACACATGCACATACTCACACAGATTTACATGCACATACTCACACAGATTCACATACACATACTCACACAGATTCACATACACATACTTGCACAGATTCACATGCACATACTCACACAGATTCACATACACATACTCACACAGATTCACATGCACATACTCACACAGATTCACATGCACATACTCACACAGATTCACATGCATATACTCATACAGACACACACACACTTTTGCTGGGCAACCAAAGAATATTATTTTTTTTTCTTTGTTTCATGTAAAACGAGACATTTTTTAAATGTATGAAATGCTGTCACATTTTTTACATCTGTATATAAATGTAATCATTAGGGTGTATAAGTTTTTCACTGAGGAGACAAGTACTTGATAACATAGATGCATTTCAGAGAGCATCCAGTAAATTCAGATGATGACCTGTGTGTGCTACATTTAGTTTGTTACAGGTAAACTGCTGTTTCTTGTACTGGCGTCAGAAGGAACCACCTCTGTTTGAACAGTGTACACAGCCTTTATTCTTACACATTTTATTTGCATATTATCTGTACTGCAAATATGAAACCGTTTCACCTTTTTGTTTAAGCTGAGGCAATGCCTTCCCAGTGACAAGCTATCATAAGTACAGACAGCTAATGTGCTCACACCTGAAAGGGCCGTGTTATACTGCGTGACTGCCCTTCCCAGGAGACCAACACACAATCACAAGAGTTGCTGTTGTATTGGAGTTAACAGAACAGAGCGAAACACACAGAGAACGACGTGCAGAATATGAAACAAAGTATACCTGCAAAAGCTTCAGAGCTCCAGGTGATTAACATTATTTTGTGTATAGTGTGTCTGTATGTATGTATGCAGGGCCGGATTTCCCATTAGGCACAGTAGGCACGTGCCTACAGGCGCCTTGCAGTGAGGGGTGCCTGCCTGTCAGTAATAAAAAAAATATTTTTTATTTTTTTTTATGAGGGCATTTATTTTAGTAAGAATTGTGCTGCCAGGTGCCTACAAAGTCGAGTGTTTCATTGGGAATATGTTACAGCAGTTGAGGGAGCCATGAAGGAGAGAGGGGCAAAGATTAAAACTAAACCCCTCCCATAAATTGAATTTCTAAGTTATAATTTTGAACACATTTGTTGACCCCTGGATTATATATAATCTACAACATTCCATGTTTTCCTTTGAGAGCAACATCATATGATATTTATATTTCAGAACAAAATAAATGTAACATCTGTGTGTATTTGTACCAAAAATATCAGAGTTTACAAGATTTTTTTCATGTAGTGGAAAAAAATACCTACATTTTATATTTTCTTCCACTGGCTGCACAGGTTGTTGATGGTGATGAGCTTGCATGTTGCTAGTTGTAATATTGCTATTGTTTACACAAAACTGTGTTTAACGCCAACAAAATGTTAAGCACATAGTCAAAGTCATCTCCAGAAAAGCAATACACTAATGGCTTGTCAATAAACATGTCCTATGAGCCCATCTGGGTCTGCACAGATGTGTATTGCTGTCTCAGAACTGACATTGACTATGTGTTTAACTCTTTTGCAAGTGGCTAACACACTTCTGTGCAAGCACTAGTGCAATTATAAAATGCCCAGCAAACTGTCACATTTTATGTCCCTTTAAATAGGGTTTTCTTTAGAATATTTTGCATTAAAAGTTTAACATGATTTGTTTTTGTTATACATAACAGAAATTGTATGGCCATTTGAGTCAAGTGAATATTGATTTTTGGTGTAGCTTCCATTACAACAAATATTGCAATTGGTGTGTGTATTTGTGTATCTCCATAAAAGGGAAAATGTAATTTTACATCTAATATTTATTTTTAGTTGTCCTAAATAATAATAATAAAAAGTCCTCATTTTTTCCACTTTTTTTCTGGGGGGGGGGGGGGGCGCTTCAGGTTTTTGTGCCTACAGCCACCTGAGATGTAAATCCGGCCCTGTATGTATGTATGTATATGTATATACCGTGTGTGTAGTGTATATGTATGTATGTAGTGTGTATGCATATAGTGTGTGTGTATGAATGTATATGTACAGTCTGTGTGTATGTATGTATATAGTGTGTGTGTGTCTGTGTAGTGTGTATGTAGTGTGTATGTATGTATGTAATGTGTGTGTGTGTAGTGTATATGTATGTGGTGTGTGTATGTATGTAGTGTGTGTGTGTAGTAGAGATGTGCATTCTGCACTTTTGTTCACACATCTAGTGTGTAGTGTGTGTGTATGTTTGCATGTATGTAGTGTGTGTAGCGTGTGTGCTTGTGTATGTATGTAGTATATATGTATGTAGTGTGTATGTATTTAGTGTGTGTATGTTGTGTATGTATGTATATATTGTGTGGAGTGTGTATGTATGTATGTATTGTGTATGTAGTATCAGTATGTATGTAGTGTGTGTATGTGAGTGTGTTTGTATGTGTGTGAGAATTTCTGTGTCTGTGTGTGTAGTGTGTATAAATGTGGTGTGCGTGTGGTATGTGTTTGAAGTGTGTATCTATGCATATATGTAATGTGTGTCTATGTTTCTGAATGGGTGTTTAGTGTGTATGTATGTGGTGTGTGTGTGTGTGTATTTGTGTTAAGTGTGCATCAATGTTGTGTATGTATGCAGTGTGTCTGTGTATGTGTGTATAGTGTACATGCTTTGAGTGTCTGTGTGTTTATGCATTGTGTATGTGTGTGTTTGTGTATGCATGGGTGTCTGTGTATGAAGTGTGTATCTATATATATATATATATGTGTGTGTGTGTGTATGCATTCTGTCTGTGTATGTGTGTGAAGTGTGTATCTATCTATCTATCTATCTATCTATCTATCTATATATATATATATATATATATATATATATATGTGTGTGTGTGTAATGTGTTTGTGTATGCATTGTGTCTGTGTGTGTGGAAAGTGTGTATCTATATATATATGTGTAATGTGTGTGTGTGTGCATTGTGTAAGTGTATGTGTGTGAAGTGTGTGTATATATATATATATATATATAATATAAAAGAAAGAGAGAGTGATAGAAGCTCGTGGGGGGGGGGGGGGCATAAAACTGGCTACAAGTAAAAATTTTAGGGTATCTATTTACGGATCCCTTTAGGGTTACACCCCAGTTGGTCTAAGTATGTGAATGGAAAAATATGTAAATTAAAAATTATTCTAAAAATTATAATGGTATGTGTTCAAGATACAAAGACACAATATATTTATTGCACTAATAGAGATATATATATTAAGCACTCATTATGATTAGTACCCTAGTAGAAAACAAAGCGGGCGTGGATACAAAATATTAACTATAATTAAAGAATATTTATCTAGAGTTGTCTAGAGTTGTCTGGGATATTAGATATAATTATCATGAATGCAGTGTCTCTATATAATCCTATGATCCTGAATATTATAAATAGTAGTACTCAGAATATCAACAGTATTAAGAGGTTTACTTATATTTTATTAAATGGCATACAGAATAGTCAGTACAGTTAATACAATGTTATTCAAATAAGCGATATAATCAGTATCAATGGAACAGATAATATAGTCAATGCAACATCGTAAAAAATGAATAACACTCAGTAGAATACATTTCCAACAACAATATTGCTGGAGTTATTATCAAAAAAGGTCCATATAGTGAAATATACTGATTCTCAGAAAATCTTATATACAATAGATCCTTAAAATCCACACACACAAAAAAAATCCACACAACCTGGAAAAGGGAAAACCCTGTAGGTATCTACTTACACTCAATAAAATGGATAAAAGAAGTGAGCGCCTATGAGGCAGAGGTGGGAGTGTACAATATTACAATTTTATTTTACACAATGATAATAATCACAAAAAAGATTTAGAACGATATTAAAACATATTAGAAATCATGGATCCATGAATACATATTGTAAATATAGATGTCATATAATAAATATAAATGTCATATGCAAGTACATATAAATTAGAAAATTAAATTGAAATTATATTAACAAATAATTAATTAAAACCACAACATTTGAAAAGAGTTGTTGAATACTGTTTCTTGAGGTAAGTGTCCCAGATAAGGATGTGTACAAACAGTCCAGTTAGAAAATCCCAATATGTAGGATAGTCCAAATTATAAGTCTGGTCTATGTATCCAAAATAGTGAATGCGTTGATGTGTCCAAATAAATAGTCTTTAGTGAAGAAAATATTCTTTGTTTGTTTTGTGTTAAAAAAACCTTTAAAAATGTGATCTCCAATCATCCAAATTGGCAAAAAGCAAAAATACAAAATGTATTAAAAAATAAAGCAAAAATACAAAAATACAAAATTTGTTAAAATATAAAAAATAAGAAAAAATAGAAAAAATCAAATATAAATGTGATCAAAAATGTTTTAGGTGATAAAAAAGTGGAGGTAATCTGTTAGTAATGACTTGTATTTTAAAATCCCATTGTTTGTTGTGGTGTACGTAAAAATTCCTGAGAAAAAAAGGGAAAGAAAACAATTCTGTAGAAAATTTGAAAACTCCTTATTAAGGGTATCAGTAATTATCTCACCAATTATATGTCGACGCGTTTCGACTTGATAACAGGCCTTTCTCAAGGCTTGAAAAAGGCCTGTTATCAGGTCGAAACATGTTGACATATAATTGGTGAGATAATTACTGATACCCTTAATAAGGAGTTTTCAAATTTTCTACAGAATTGTTTTCTTTCACTTTTTTTCTATATTTATATGTGTGTGTGTGTGTGTGTGTATAAATATATATAATATGTGTGTGTATAAATATATATAATATGTGTGTGTGTATAAATATATATAATATGTATGTGTGAAGTGTGTATCTAGATATATATATATATATTTATATATATATATATATATATATATATACACGTATATATGTGTGTGTGTGTGTGTATAAATATATATAATATGTATGTGTGTGAAGTGTGTATCTATATCTATATATATATATATATATATATATATATATATATATATATATATATGTGTGTGTGTGTATAAATATATATAATATGTGTGTGTGTGAAGTGTGTATCTATATATATATATATATATATATATATGTGTGTGTGTGTGTGTGTATAAATATATATAAAATATACATGTGTCTGTTGTATGTTCCAAACAGAATCTCTTCCATTAGAGAGAAATGAAACATATATGTGTATTATGTGCAACAGTTGATCCAGCTTGCTACACCTTATGTCTGCACAGCAATGGGGTGTCCTGCACTTTTCCTTGACCGACATACTAAACACTACATAAGCCTGATTTAATTCACAGTAAGATGATGTCTATTTATCTCTAACAGTGAGTTGGGATGTATTTATTTGTGAGCACTGTAAATGTAATCAGGGGCATTGTGGGAGGGGCTCTCGTTTGAATTGTACTTTTTATATCTAAGCATAAGCACCACTTGACTCACATTTTTTATGCCAATGAGCCGCCATTTTAAGGATACACATCTTATATAGAAAAAACATCTCTCTCTTGCTGGACATGTCAATAATATTATTTTCTTTTGGTCATTTTATTTTTTTCCATCTCTGGAAACAGTGGATCGGAGTGACCGTATGTTTAATTGCCAGAGGTTATAGAGCGACAATTTGCAAATTAATGGCCAGATTACAGGTGGAGCGCAATGCCCTACTGGGAGTTTACTGCTGATTGGTGGTTGCACTTATATGCCTGTTGTCATTGGCTCACTTGATAAGTTCAGCTAGCTCCCAGTAGTGCACTGTTGCACCTTCAACAAAAGATACTAAGAGAATGAAGCAAATAAGTATCCTTTGTTAATTCTATGTGAGTTCAGGAGCGTGCACGTCTTCAGTCATCTGGCAAAAGTGTTTGTAACAATGTTTATAGCAATGTTATACATTGTTGTAAATAGTGCTGCCATAGATAGGTAAAGACATGTGCATGTTCCTGAGCGTCTGTCAGCCTACTTAAGTTTACTCTTCAACAAAAGATACCAAGAGTGCAAAGCTAATTTGATAATAAAAGTCAATTGGAAAGTTTAATATTGCAGTTGTCCCCCTGCAAACAAGGGGTTAAACACGAGGCCTGAGGATAATACAAGGTAGCGCTGGTGTAATGCTGGCGTCACATAATCGTATTCTGTGTTTGCTCCGAGAGACATTAAATAAGTTGTCTCTTATCAACTGAATATTTAGTTTACTGTAAAATTATCCAGCAGGTTTGTACTTTGGCAACAGAGCTGTTAGACCGGCCAGTAGCTGTTTACTTAACGTATTATGCAAATTCCTGCACTTCTGCTATTGTTCTGATGTGCTGCACTGTATAGTGTTGTTCATAACTGCCATATGCTCAGAACTGTATTTACTGCAGCAACTAGCACCTCAAAATACAGCTCATTGTGTAATCTGTACTCCACTGCACGTCACTGTACACCCCACTCCCCCATATACACCTCACTGTGTAATCTACACTCAACTGCACGTCACTGTACACCCCACTCCCCCATATACACCTCACTGTGTAATCTACACTCAACTGCACATCACTGTATACCCCACTCCCCAATATACACCTCACTGTGTAATCTGCACCCCACTGCACCTCACTGTGTACCCCACTCCTCAATATACACCTTATTGTGTAATCTGTACCCCACTGCATGTTACTGTACACCTGTCTCACTGCCCAATATACACCTTACTGTGTAATCTGCACCTCACTGCACGTCACTGTACACCCCACTCCCCAATATACACCTCACTGTGTAATCTGTACCCTACTGCACCTCACTGTACACCTGTCTCACTGCCCAATATACACCTTACTGTGTAATTTGTACCCCACTGCACCTCACTGTGTACCCCACTCCTCAATATACACCTTATTGTGTAATCTGTACCCCACTGCATGTTACTGTACACCTGTCTCACTCCCCCAATATACACCTTACTGTGTAATTTGTACCCCACTGCACCTCACTGTAATCTGTACCCTACTGCACCTCACTGTACACCTGTCTCACTGCCCAATATACACCTTACTGTGTAATTTGTACCCCACTGCACCTCACTGTGTACCCCACTCCTCAATATACACCTTATTGTGTAATCTGTACCCCACTGCATGTTATTGTACACCTGTCTCACTCCCCAATATACACCTTACTGTGTAATTTGTACCCCACTGCACCTCACTGTAATCTGTACCCCACTGCACCTCACAATATACCCCACTCCCCAATATACACCTCACTGTGTAATCTGTATCCCACTGCACCTCACTGTATACTCCACTCCTCAATATACACTTTATTGTGTAATCTGTACCCCACTGCACCTCACTGTAATCTGTACCCTACTGCACCTCACTGTATACCCCACTCCCCAATATACACCTCACTGTGTAATCTAGACCTCACTGTACATACTACTCCCCAATATACACCTCACTGTGTAATCTGTACCCCACTGCACCTCACTGTATACCCCACTCCCCAATATACACCTCACTGTGTAATCTAGACCTCACTGTACATACTACTCCCCAATATACACCTCACTGTGTAATCTGTACCCCACTGCACCTCACTGTACATACTACTCCCCAATATACACCTCACTGTGTGATCTGTACCCCACTGCACCTCACTGTACATACTACTCCCCAATATACACCTCATTGTGTAATCTGTACTCCACTGCACCTCACTGTACATACTACTCCCCAATATACACCTCACTGTGTAATCTGTACCCCACTGCACCTCACTTTACATACTACTCCCCAATATACACCTCACTGTGTAATCTGTACCCCACTGCATCTCACTTTACATACTACTCCCCAATATACACCTCACTGTGTAATCTGCACCTCACTGTACATGCTACTCCCCTATACACACCTCACTGTGCAATCTGCACCTCACTGTACATACTACTCCCCAATATACACCTCACTGTGTAATCTGTACCCCACTGCACCTCACTGTACACTCCACTCCCAAATGTACACCTCAATATGTAATCTGTAACACATGGCACCTCTCTGTCCCTTTTTTAGGGAAGTGAAAACTTTGAAATTGTAGTAAAAAATGGATAGTGGTAAAAAATGACATGCTCAGCCAGACAAATCTATTTGTTTAAAATGATGGTAAACTCTCCCCTTTTTAAAATCAGATCTGGAATGTAAGCGCTATTTTAGATGGGGTTTTATTCATTAGCTGTAATGAAGATGCGCTATAACTTAGTTATTAATATAGATATGAAATTCAAATACCCCACGTTACACCACACACTTCAAAAGTCAATTTTCCTGTCGGCTAAATGATTGAATTACTCTCCAATCAATGCTCTAGCTACAACAAAAGTGCCATATGGGGAGAGCGCTGATTGGACAACAATTCAATCTGTTAGCTCACAGAAAATGTTACTTTTGAAGTGGGCAGAGGAGCAATGCAGTATTTGAATTTCATATCTATATTAAAAAGCATATTATACTGCATCTTCATTACAGCTAATAAATTAAACTCCATCTAAAATAGCGCTTACATTCCATATCTGATTTTAAAAAGGGGAGAGTTTTCCATCACTTTAACCCCCACATAGGAGTGGAACCTACTGCCTAGCCATGCATCAGCACTACTGGCACAGCTGTGAGACTCAATTGGGTGAGTTCCCTATGGCTTCCAACAAGTACTTTATTTATGTATGTAACCTCTTTGTGGGGTTAAATGCAGTGATTTGCAGGGTCAATAGTGATAAAATTACACACTCTAATGAATAAGAGCATATCATTTATTCACTATGATGACCTTTAAATGGAGGGGCGCGATTCAGACAGAGCATAATTATTGGCCTCAACTGGAAGCTGTGTTTAAGAACAAATTCTACAGGCTCATTACTTTACCAATATGGCAGTGAGAGAATGAAGTGATACTTTCTGGGTAGAGCAATTACATAGGGAAATGGGGTTGTATCAGAGTACTGTGTGTTACTGGCAGCTAAGTAGATAAACCACTGCTCTGTCTGTGTTATTAGCAGCTAACAGAGATACAATCACTGCTCTGAGTGTGTTACTGGCAGCTAAGTAGATAAAACCACTACTCTGTCTGTGTTATTAGCAGCTAACAAAGATACAATCACTGCTCTGAGTGTGTTACTGGCAGCTAAGTAGATAAAACCACTGCTCTGTCTGTGTTATTAGCAGCTAACAGAAATACAATCACTGCTCTGAGTGTGTTACTGGCAGCTAAGTAGATACAATCACTGCTCTGTCTGTATTATTAGCAGCTAACAGATACAATCACTGCTCTGATTGTGTTACTGGCAGCTAAGTAAATACAATCACTGCTCTGTCTGTGTTATTAGCAGCTAACAGAGATACAATCACTGCTCTGAGTGTGTTACTGGCAGCTAAGTAGATAAAACACTACTCTGTCTGTGTTATTAGCAGCTAACAGAGATACAATCACTGCTCTGGGTGTGTTACTGGCAGCTAAGTAGATACAATCACTGCTCTGTCTGTGTTATTAGCAGCTAACAGAGATACAATCACTGCTCTGAGTGTGTTACTGGCAGCTAAGTAGATAAAACCACTCCTCTGTCTGTGTTATTAGCAGCTAACAGAGATACAATCACTGCTCTGAGTGTGATACTGGCAGCTAAGTAGATAAAATCACTGCTCTGTCTGTGTTATTAGCAGCTAACAGATACAATCACTGCTCTGAGTGTGTTACTGGCAGCTAAATAGATACAATCACTGCTCTGTCTGTGTTATTAGCAGCTGACAGAGATACAATCACTGCTCTGAGTGTGTTACTGGCAGCTAAGTAGATAAAACCACTGCTCTGTCCATGTTATTAGCAGCTAACAGAGATACAATCACTGCTCTGAGTGTTTTACTGGCAGCTAAGTAGATACAATCACTGCTCTGTCTGTGTTATTAGCAGCTAACAGAGATACAATCACTGCTCTGAGTGTGATACTGGCAGCTAAGTAGATAAAATCACTGCTCTGTCTGTGTTATTAGCAGCTAACAGATACAATCACTGCTCTGAGTGTGTTACTGGCAGCTAAGTAGATACAATCACTGCTCTGTCTGTGTTATTAGCAGCTGACAGAGATACAATCACTGCTCTGAGTGTGTTACTGGCAGCTAAGTAGATAAAACCACTGCTCTGTCTGTGTTATTAGCAGCTAACAGAGATACAATCACTGCTCTGAGTGTGTTACTGGCAGCTAAGTAGATAAAACCACTGCTCTGTCTGTGTTATTAGCAGCTAACAGAGATACAATCACTGCTCTGAGTGTGTTACTGGCAGCTAAGTAGATACAATCACTGCTCTGTCTGTGTTATTAGCAGCTAACAGAGATACAATCACTGCTCTGAGTGTGTTACTGGCAGCTAAGTAGATAAAACCACTACTCTGTCTGTGTTATTAGCAGCTAACAGAGATACAATCACTGCTCTGAGTGTGTTACTGGCAGCTAAGTAGATAAAACCACTACTCTGTCTGTGTTATTAGCAGCTAACAGAGATACAATCACTGCTCTGAGTGTGTTACTGGCAGCTAAGTAGATACAATCACTGCTCTGTCTGTGTTATTAGCAGCTGACAGAGATACAATCACTGCTCTGAGTGTGTTACTGGCAGCTAAGTAGATAAAACCACTGCTCTGTCTGTGTTATTAGCAGCTAACAGAGATACAATCACTGCTCTGAGTGTGTTACTGGCAGCTAAGTAGATAAAACCACTGCTCTGTCTGTGTTATTAGCAGCTAACAGAGATACAATCACTGCTCTGAGTGTGTTACTGGCAGCTAAGTAGATACAATCACTGCTCTGTCTGTGTTATTAGCAGCTAACAGAGATACAATCACTGCTCTGAGTGTGTTACTGGCAGCTAAGTAGATAAAACCACTACTCTGTCTGTGTTATTAGTAGCTAACAGAGATACAATCACTGCTCTGAGTGTGTTACTGGCAGCTAAGTAGATAAAACCACTACTCTGTCTGTGTTATTAGCAGCTAACAGAGATACAATCACTGCTCTGAGTGTGTTACTGGCAGCTAAGTAAATACAATCACTGCTCTGTCTGTGTTATTAGCAGCTAACAGAGATACAATCACTGCTCTGAGTGTGTTACTGGCAGCTAAGTAGATAAAACACTACTCTGTCTGTGTTATTAGCAGCTAACAGAGATACAATCACTGCTCTGGGTGTGTTACTGGCAGCTAAGTAGATACAATCACTGCTCTGTCTGTGTTATTAGCAGCTAACAGAGATACAATCACTGCTCTGAGTGTGTTACTGGCAGCTAAGTAGATAAGCCACTGCTCTGTCTGTGTTATTAGCAGCTAACAGAGATACAATCACTGCTCTGAGTGTGTTACTGGCAGCTAAGTAGATAAAACCACTCCTCTGTCTGTGTTATTAGCAGCTAACAGAGATACAATCACTGCTCTGAGTGTGATACTGGCAGCTAAGTAGATAAAATCACTGCTCTGTCTGTGTTATTAGCAGCTAACAGATACAATCACTGCTCTGAGTGTGTTACTGGCAGCTAAATAGATACAATCACTGCTCTGTCTGTGTTATTAGCAGCTGACAGAGATACAATCACTGCTCTGAGTGTGTTACTGGCAGCTAAGTAGATAAAATCACTGCTCTGTCTGTGTTATTAGCAGCTAACAGATACAATCACTGCTCTGAGTGTGTTACTGGCAGCTAAGTAGATACAATCACTGCTCTGTCTGTGTTATTAGCAGCTGACAGAGATACAATCACTGCTCTGAGTGTGTTACTGGCAGCTAAGTAGATAAAACCACTGCTCTGTCTGTGTTATTAGCAGCTAACAGAGATACAATCACTGCTCTGAGTGTGTTACTGGCAGCTAAGTAGGTAAAACCACTGCTCTGTCTGTGTTATTAGCAGCTAACAGAGATACAATCACTGCTCTGAGTGTGTTACTGGCAGCTAAGTAGATACAATCACTGCTCTGTCTGTGTTATTAGCAGCTAACAGAGATACAATCACTGCTCTGAGTGGGTTACTGGCAGCTAAGTAGATAAAACCACTACTATGTCTGTGTTATTAGCAGCTAACAGAGATACAATCACTGCTCTGAGTGTGTTACTGGCAGCTAAGTAGATACAATCACTGCTTTGTCTGTGTTATTAGCAGCTAACAGAGATACAATCACTGCTCTGAGTGTGTTACTGGCAGTTAAGTAGATTAACCACTGCTCTGTCTGTGTTATTAGCAGCTAACAGACATACAATCACTGCTCTGAGTGTGTTTCTGGCAGCTAAGTAGATACAATCACTGCTCTGTCTGCCTTATTAGCAGCTTACAGAGATACAATCACTGCTCTGAGTGTGATACTGGCAGCCAAGCGGATGACATGATTATTACTTTTTGAGTATCACTGCCATCCAAGGAGCGGATAATTTGTGTTTTTTGTTACTGGCAGTTAAGGGGCTAAAATCATTATCTTGTGTGAGTTGCTGTCACATGAGCAGTAAATATCCCTGTTCTATCTGTTAGTAGCAGCTAAATGGGAAGAAATCACCTTAGTGCATAAACTCTCCAGAAAAGAATGGAGCGTTACAAAAACACAATAACCAGTAATACAATCTGTGTATTTGTACAGATCAAGTAAATTCAACTGGTGTAAATTATTTCCCAGTTGGAAAACTTAGGATAGAATTCATCTGCCATTTCCACAGACATTAAAGGGATGTTCTAAGACAAAAATAACATGCTCTAAATAGTTATTTACAGCTGACCCTAGCTTAATGTGTCTCACCCCCACAAAATGGTTAAACCTGTAAACGCACTCAGGAGATTCAAGTCTTGCAGCTCCCAATATGGAAACCACAGACGAGCCAATCAAAAGCCACAGTTGCATGGCCCACCAATCACTGTCTGTTTCTGCTCAGCTTACAGCTCCAGAACATGACTTTATCTATGTGTTTAATATGTTTTAGGGATTAAGTACATATACATTTTTGCATTAGAATGTAGCTTTAATGGATAATTTTGTAGGGAAAAAGGGTTGATAAGCTTTTCAACCGGAATAGACTTTATCATTCAGATGTCTTCTCCAAATTACAATTCTTTCATGTTATTTATTTGTTTGTCAGTCAGGAAGGTTGTGTACAGCAGAACAAAAAGTGCAGCCCTCTATGGCAGCCAAGGGGTTAATGCTCTTGTCTTGTCACATTGACTTGTCAATGCATTCAGCTAGCTCCCAGTAGTGCATTGCTGCTTCATCAAGAAAGGATACCAAGAGACTGAAACAAATTTGATTATAGAAGTAAATTTGAACTTTTTTTAAAAAACTGTATGATCTATCTGACCCATGAATGAAAAAATGTTGGGTTTAGCGGTAGCAAAACTATTGCTGTACATAAAGTTGCCAAGTCACATGTACGCTTCTGAGCCAACATCGTAATTCTCAAGTCAAGTGCACACTTCTGAGTCTACCTCAGTATTCCCAAGGCACATGCACACTCCTGAGACTGCCTCAGTATTATCAAGGCACATACAGGCTCATAAGCTTACCTCAGAATGCTCAAGGTACATACATACTTCTGCTAGGCACATGCACGCTCCCGAGCCTACCTCAGTATGGTTTCATAGAAGGGAGCACAGGTGCAACAAAGGAGAGAGCAAAGTAAACTTGATAACAATACTAACGAATTTAAAAAGTATGTAATTTACAATCTAAATAAATGTGTGTGCAATAGACAAATAGAAAGATAAAATGTGTACTTACGTGTCCAGCTAACAATTTCTGCCCTTTAGAGATATTCTGCCTGACTCATCTGGGCTTAACCAGAAAGATGGGAACCTATGAAGACTGTAAATAACTCATCTGTGTGTATATGTTTTTATGTATGTGTGTAGGTATTTGTGTGTGTATGTGTATTAGTGATGTCGCGAACCTTAAAATTTCGGTTCGCGAACGACCGACTCGAACTTCCGCTACTGTTCGCGAACCGGCGATCCGCGCGAACCGCCATTGACTTCAATAGGCAGGCGAACTTTAAAACCCACAAGAATTCTTTCTGGCCACAATAGTGATGGAAAAGTTGTTTCAAGGGGACTAACACCTGGACTGTGGCATGCCGGAGGGGGATCCATGGCAAAACTCCCACGGAAAATTACATAGCTGATGCAGAGTCTGGTTTTAACCCATAAAGGGCATAAATCACCTAACATTCCTAAATTGTTTGGAATAATGTGCTTTAAAACATCAGGTATGATGTTGTATCGATCAGGTAGTGTAAGGGTTACGCCCGCTTCACAGTGACAGACCAAACTCCCCGTGTGTCGCGTACCGCAAACAACCGCAAACAGTCCATTTGCACAACCACGAGATAGATAGATTTGATAGATAGATACATAGATTACATAGATCAATAGATGCAATATACATATGATAGATACAAATTACATAGATCAATAGATGCAATATACATTTGATATATACGAATTACATAGATCAATAGATGCAATTTACATTTGATAGATACGAATTACATAGATCAAAAGATGCAATATACATTTGATAGATACGAATTACAGAGATCAAAAGATGCAATATACATTTGATAGATACGAATTAGATAGATAGATTTGATAGATAGATACATAGATTACATAGATCAATAGATGCAATATACATATGATAGATACAAATTACATAGATCAATAGATGCAATATACATTTGATAGATACGAATTACATAGATCAATAGATGCAATTTACATTTGATAGATACGAATTACATAGATCAAAAGATGCAATATACATTTGATAGATATGAATTACAGAGATCAAAAGATGCAATATACATTTGCTAGATACGAATTACATAGATCAATAGATGCAACATATATTTGATAGATACGATTGATAGTTAGATAGATTCGATAGATAAATAGATAGATTTGATAGATTTATAATTTCCCTGACAGAGTATAACAATAAGACATGCGGTCTGGGACCCGTGGTGTGTTAAGTAGTACTATTCTTAGCAGTTTACTACCTGTTACTTCCCCTATCGGGGGAGGTCTATATGGCCTGCATTTTTGGAACAGGGAGATGGAAGAAGATGATTGGTCTGTCCTCCTACTTCAAATTTGGCCTAAACACAAGTGGCTGTCTCAAAACAGTCCGGCCATGAGATAGATAGATTTGATAGATAGATATACATAGATTGATAGTTAGATAGAATCGATAGAAGATAAATAGATAGATTTGATAGATATATAATTACCCTGACAAAGTATAACAATAAAATATGCGGTCTGGGACCCATGGTAACTAGGTTGTGTTAAGTAGTACTATTCTTAGCACTTTAATCCCTGTTACTCCCCCTATCGGGGGAGGTCTATATGGCCTGCATGATTACCCTGACAAAGTATAACAACAAGACATGCGGTCTGGGACCCATTGTAACTAGGTTGTGTTAAGTAGTACTGTTCTTAGCAGTTTAATCCCTGTTACTCCCCCTATCGGGGGAGGTCTATATGGCCTGCATGATTATCCTGACAAAGTATAACAACAAAACATGCGGTCTGGGACCCATGGTAACTAGGTTGTGTTAAGTAGTACTATTCTTAGCACTTTAATCCCTGTAACTCCCCCTATCGGGGGAGGTCTATATGGCCTACATGATTACCCTGACAAAGTATAACAACAAAACATGCGGTCTGAGACCCATGGTAACTAGGTTGTGTTTAGTAGTACTATTCTTAGCACTTTAATCCATGTTACTCCCCCTATCGGGGGAGGTCTATATGGCCTGCATGATTACCCTGACAAAGTATATCAACAAGACATGCGACATGATTGGTGGCACTAGTTGGCAAGTGGGCCTGGCACACACGCTGGCAGGCAGGCAGGCAACTGCAATTCAATTGCACTAGCAGACTGATGATTCACAGTCAAAAAAGTTTTTATTGTAAATATTTACACTACTGTTATAACAAATATGATTGGTGGCACTAGTTGGCAAGAGGGCCTGGCACACACACTGGGAGGCAGGCAACTGCAATTCAATTGCACTAGCAGACTGATGATTCACAGTCAAAAAAGTTTTTATTTTAAATATTTACAATACTGTTATAACAAATATGATTGGTGGCACTAGTTGGCAAGAAAGCCTGGCACACACGCTGGCAGGCAGGCAACTTCAATTAGATTACACTAGCAGACTGATGTTTCACAGTCAAAAAAGTTTTTTTTTTAAATATTTACACTACTCTTATAACAAATATGATTGGTGGCACTAGTTGGCAAGTGGGCCTGGCACACACGCTGGAAGGTAGGCAACTGCAATTAGATTACACTAGCAGACTGATGTAAAAGTTTTTTTTTTTTTTTAAAAGTTACACTAATGTTACAACAGATAGGAGTGGTGGCACTGAGGATGGAAGTAGGCACAGTATATGCTGGCAGCCTGACACACAGGTTGGCACTAGTAGTGGCAGGCTGGCCTGGCAACTAAAATTAAATAACACTAGAAGACTGATGTAAAAGTTTTTTTTTTTTTTTAAATGTACACTAATGTTACACCAGATATAAGTGGTGGAAAACAGAGCTATTAATCACAGTATATGATGTGGGCCTGACACCCAGGCCTGATGGAAAATTAAATTAGATTATACTAGCAAAATTATGTAAAAGTTGTTTTTTTAAAATTTACACTAATGTTAACCAGATATCAGTGGTGGCACAGAAGAATTAATCACAGTATATGATGTGAGCCTGATAGAAAATGAAATTAGATTACACTAGCAAAATGATGTAAAAGTTTTTTTTTTTAA
>NC_069505.1:256604385-256696885 GCF_027579735.1 Bombina bombina
ATTTATACACACTATACACACACATCTACATACATATACACACATACATACACACACATTTATACACACTATACACACACATCTACATATATATACACACATACATACACTCACATTTATACACACTATACACACACATCTACATACATATACACACATACATACACTCACATTTATACACACTATACACACACACCTACATACATATAAACACATTTATACACATTATACACACACACCAACATACATATACATACATACATACACTCACATACACACACACACCTACATACACATATACACACTGCACACACACCTACATACATATACACACATATACACACCCACACCTTCACACATATCCACAAAAACTGTATATATACCTGTATGTGTGTGTGTGAGAGCATATTTGTATTATTTGAAGTAAGTCATTATGTAACATATACCATTTTCTGCCATTTGTAAAGAGGTATTGTATAGTTGCAGCACAATGCTGTGTAGTACAAAGGTTTGTTACAATGTCTGTGGGATTTAATGGTTAGTCACACAGAGCTCTGTAGTTAAATATAAAAAGTTGTCATTCAACTAAATGCTTTCTGATCCTGGGAACTGATACTGCAGCAGTTGTGTCTTCTGTGCTTTTACTGTCCTGATTTAGAGGGGCAGCCAACACCTTTAGATTTGTATTTATACACTTTTCAGTTGTGTGCAGTAATATAACTTTGTAATATACTCTCATTATTTATTTCACCAGCTTTTTATGTAAATTGGCTCTATATACTGAGGATTTTTCATTCTCATTGCTGGAAATACACATTGCTGACTTTTCAAGGCTAACCCTGCTGCATATCTGTCACTAATTGGCAACTACAAAACAATAAACTTTATACTAATATTAATACTGTTGTTAAAGGATCAGTAAAGTCAAAATAAACTTTCATGATTGAGATAGAGCATGCTTTCAGATTTACTTTTTGCATGCACAATTTCTGAGGCAAAGCTACTTTTGGGCATGTCCAAGAGTTCATAGTGTTAATGTACATGAGTCTGTGATTGGCTGATGGTTGTCACCTGATACAGAGGCCGTCAAATTAGAAGATTTTTCAACATTTTTCAGAAAGAAAAATGACTGCTCATTAAAAATTCAGAGTAATTTCTATTGTATTGTCTTTTTTAAAATTCTCATGTTAATTCTGCAAATCTACTATATTCATTGGTCATTTAACCTTATCACCCTGCACTGGCTTCCCCAAATGAGGCAACTGGTGAGTGGAGTTTGCTATTGAAAAACATGTGTAGCAAACAAGAGGTTAATTAGTTCTAAGAATGTTTAGACTTAGATAATATGTTATTCTATAGCAAAACAGAAATATCTTGCAATTAAGGTAATTACTGTGCATTTAAAGGGATATGAAACCCAATTGCATGGTTCAGATAGAGCCTGTGATTTTAAGCAACTTTCTAATTTACTCCTATTATCAATATAAGCTGGGTAGCGCTTGCTACAGTTAGCCACCAATCAGCAAGCGCTACCCAGGTGCTGAACCAAATATGGACCGGCTCCAGCTTACATTCCTACTTTTCAAATAAAGATACCAAGAAGAAAATTAATAATAGGAGTAAATTAAAAAGTTGTTTAAAATTTCTGCTCTATCTGAATCATGAAAGAAAAAAATGTGGGGTTCATGTCCCTTTAAGAGGAAAAGGGTAGTCTTACAGCGAAATGGGACCATGAGCCATCTCCTCTGACATATGGGACCTGCAGCAGAGACACCTTAAAGCTTATACTCCAGTAGATCATTAAGTGCTAGCGTGTTGTGTGTACAATCCAGCACATACCAGAATATCATTGTAAACTAAATAACTGCTGTTATGAAGCAACATAGAAATAAAAATATCAGCTAAAGGGCTTTTGTTCATTGCTACATAATACTCCTGTCTGTGCAAAGGGGAAACAACAAGCTCACGAACAATACACTGAAACAGATTTATTGATACTTTAAATGTTTTGTGTACTTTGTATCTAGAAGGAAATCCCAGCCCTGTTACATATACTGTAAGGTCTCTGCGGATCCTTCGCTCAGGGTGAAGTCGTTATGGATGGGGCCACAGATAAGACAGAATCCTCATGTGAACAGGACAACCTGGAGGTATGTATAGTAATGTATGTGACAAATGTACAGAGCTTCTTAAATGTGTCTTATTAGCCTAATAGATATATACAGTATGTATGTGTGTGTGTGTGTGTATATGTATATACATATATATATATATATATATATGTATATATATATATATATATATGTTAAGTAAAACACATCATCTGATGTCTGATATAACCAAAACACACAAGAACTCTCAGCTTATCTTTGTAGTAAACAATGTTCCCCAATATTTTGGGGGAAAATCTGCCCAATACCATAAATTCACTATAGGATACACATCCTGATTCCAAACAACACGCTCAACAGCTGTGAAAAAGATTTCATAGTGGAAGTTCATTTGCTTATCTGATGAGGTCTTTTGTCTTATATTTGAGTCACAACTGAAGATTTTTTTAACTTAATTTTATTCTTTATCTTATTGCTCAGGTTTTCTGAGAATGGAATGATTTAAATCTATAACGTAAATACATTTTATCAGTAAAAACAGTGTACATTTCTTATCTTAATAAACAGGTGTACAGCCAAAAATGTGTTTTATTTAATCATATATTAGCTCATGGCGTTATTTGGAATTTCTTTGTTGACAAAAAACAAGACAAAAACATTCAACCGCTATTTCCAAAGGGGTGTATGTATGTGTTTGTGTATGTATATACTGTATGTTTGTGTATGTGTATATGTTTGTGTTTGTGTGCGTGTGTTTGTTTATGTGTGTGTATGTGCATATTTGTTTGTGTGTATGTGTGTGTTTGTGTATGTTTGTGTGTGTGTGTGTGTTTGTGTGTATATGTTTGTGTATGTGTGTGTTTGTGTATGTGTGTGTTTGTGTATGTTTGTGTGTGTGTGTGTGTTTGTGTGTATATGTTTGTGTATGTGTGTGTGTTTGTGTATGTTTGTGTGTGTTTATGTATGTGTGTGTGTATATGTATATATTTGTGTATATGTGTGCGTGAGTTTGTTTATGTGTATATGTGTGTGTATATGTTTATGTATATGTGTGTGTATGTATGTGTTTGTATGTGTGTGTGTATGAGTATATGTTTGTGTATATGTGTATATTTTTGTGTATATGTGTTTCTGTACATACGTGTGTATGAGTTTGTGTGTGTATGTGTATATGTGTATTTATTTTTGTTTTGTGTGTGTGTGTTTATATGTGTATGTTTGTATATATATATATATATATATATATATATATATATATATATATATATATATATATATGTGTGTGTGTGTGTGTATATGTTTGTGTATATGTGTGTGTGTGAGAGAGA
This sequence comes from Bombina bombina, assembly GCF_027579735.1. Classification (NCBI taxonomy): domain Eukaryota; kingdom Metazoa; phylum Chordata; class Amphibia; order Anura; family Bombinatoridae; genus Bombina; species Bombina bombina. The sequence goes on from NC_069505.1 coordinate 256,607,825, forward strand.
GTTTGTGTGTGTATATGTGTAAGTGTGTATGTGTAAGTGTGTATATATACTGTATATATATATATATATATATATATATGTATGTATAATTTTGTGTGTGTGTTTATGTGTGTATATGTTTATGTGTGCATATGTTTATGTGTGTATATGTTTGTGTATGTGTGTGTATATGATTGTGTGTATATATATATATATATATCTAAATATATATATATATATGTGTATATATATATGTGTATATGTGTGTATATATATATATATGTATGTGTGTATATGATTGTGTATGTGTGTATATGTTTGTGTGAGTATATGTTTGTGTGTGTGTGTACATATATATATATATATATATATACTGTATGTATGTATATATATATATATATTTGCATATGTGTGTATATGTTTGTGTATGTATGTGTGTGTGTGTGTATATGTGTCTGTTTGTGTATATGTGTATGTGTGTATATGTTTGTGTATGTGTGTGTATGTTTGTGTATATTTGTGTGTGTATATATATTTTTGGGTATGTGTGTGTTTGTGTATGTGTATATATGTGTGTTTGTGTATGTATGTATATGTGTGTGTGTATGTTTGTATGTGTGTGTGTGTGTTTTTGTATATGTGTGTGGAGGTTCTGCCCCTGCAGGCTTCAGGGATTTAACACTGTAACATGCAACACATTGAATACCTAATAGTACAGGAGCTTATTTCTAGCAGTATAACTGTCCACAGTTAAGATAAACATGCCCCAAGAAGCTTTGAAAAGGGTGTGTCAGCTGCAAAACATACAAATGCTAGCAAACTGTCAATTTTAAATGCTTTTAAAAACACTTATTGGGGTCGATTTATCAAAGGCTTTTACCAGCCTTTGCCCGTTAGGACTGCAGATTCTCGCAACAGAACCTGCAGTCCGTATTTAACAAGCAATGGTCATCAGACCGACCGGAGAGATTGACAGCTCGGCTCCTGCCCACGCGTGATTGGTTGTGTGCGGGCATGGGGCAGCATTGCACAAAAGTACAAAATTGCGTTTTTGTGCAATGCTGAATTCCGTCAGCGGGATTCAGCCCACCAGGACAGCGGCGCGTATGTGCGCCCCTGTCTGCCGCAGCTTGATAAATCGACTCCATTGTTTACCTAGATCTTTTGCAATGCAATGATTAATTGCTGATATTTACTAACTGTGTATAAAAAAAACAACGTACCTATAACCTCTAACATCTAACAGAAAGAAACACCACTCCTGTTTGCTTTTGCAAAGTCAATAATGTCAACATCATATCTGCTGTTTAAAAAACAAATAAGTACAGAAGGGAATAAGGGTGTGCAGGACAAAGGTAGGACTTATTCCTTAAAGCGACATGTTACTCGTCTGCCAAATGACTTGAAAGTAATGCAGCATTTCTCTAAAAAGCTGACTAGAACATTTTACATAAACATCTCTAGGTAAAAAGGGAATTTCACCATAATCTTGTAAGATTCACAGTAAACTACCTTAAGGAAAATAAAGTGACCGTGCCTGCACATGCTAGATGCACACTCCCATGCAAGTCCCAGGATAAGGATCCTAATTGGCTGCTTAAAATTCATAAAGGGATGTGGCTACTTTATTATTATTATTATTATTATTGGTTATTTTTAGAGAGCGCCAACAGATTATACAGCGCTATAAACAAAGGCAGAGTACAACAAAACAATTATAGGGATCAAACGGGTAGAGGGCCCTGCCAAGAGTCGCACTGTTGTAGTCAGCTCTTAAAGGACCAGTCAACACAGTAGATTTGCATAATAAACAAATGCAAGATCACAAGACAATGCAATAGCACTTAGTCTGAACTTCAAATGAGTAGTAGATTTTTTTACAAATGCATACACGTACCATGTGACAGCCATCAGCCAATCACAAATGCATACATGCTTATTCTTGCACATGCTCAGTAGGATTTGGTGACTCCAAAAGTTTAAATATAAAAATACTGTGCACATTTTTTTAATGGAAGTAAATTGGAAAGTTGTTTAAAATGGCATGCTCTATCTGAATAATTTTCATTGAGTGTCCCTTTAAGAAGCTGATCTACAAACAGCTGAACTCTTAGGCTTACATGCTAAGGGGGTTTAGGGGATAGCAGTGGAGGAGAGGAACTGGTATAAAAAAAGGTTAGCATAGGTTGTATGCATCCCTGAACAGTAGAGTCTTTAGGGAGCGCTTGAAGCTGTTAAAACTAGGGGAGAATCTTGTGGAGCGAGGCAGAGAGTTCCACAAGATGGGAGCCAGTCTGGAGAAGTTCTGTAAACAGAGTGTGAAGACGTAACCAGAGAGGATGAGAGTAGGAGGTCATGAGCAGAGTGAAGGGGACGGGAGGGAGAGTATCTGGAGACAAGGTCTGAGATGTAGGGGGGAGCAGTGCAGTTGAGGGCTTTGTATGTCAGAGTGAGAATTTTGTGTTTAATCCTAGAAGCAAGAGGAAGCCAGTGAAGGGATTGGCAGAGAGGCGCAGCAGATGAAGAGCGACGTGTAAGGAAGATGAGCCTGGCAGAGGCATTCATTATGGATTGTAAAGGAGCTAGGCGGCAGCTGGGGAGACCAGAGAGGACAGAGTTGCAGTAATCGAGGCGGGAAAGGATGAGAGAGTAGATTAAAATCTTAGTTGTGTTTTGTGTAAGGAAATGCCTAGTTTTAGAGATGTTTTGAAGGTGGAAGCAGCAGCTTTAGCCAAGGACTGAATGTGAGGAGTGAAAGAAAGAGTCAAATGTTCCCCGAGACAATTGCCCCCCAGGCTGCCCTAAATCATGTTAAAAACGGCTGCTGCTTTTTTTTTTTTTTTTTTTTAATTGTAATTTTAATAATGGCCAGCAGGGGGAGCAGCTGTACACACATAAGCAGCAGTGGAGCAGCCTTTCTCTCTATGGCACTGAAACTGAAAGGCCATGTGCTGAGGGGGAAGGGCTTAGTGCAGGCTTTCCCTAGTCAAACAGAGCGCAGTCTCAATGAATGGATGGAGGGAAAGGCATCATTGTGAGCTGCTAGAATCATGTGTGGCCACCTCTACTAAACAGTAAGTACATAAATGAGCTGTCAGCAAGTGTGTGGGGTTTCTTCAGGGGCCGGGCTGCAGTGAAATCCTCATGTAGAATACAGCTAATACTGTGGCTGTGCAGTAAGATCCTCATGTAGAATACAGCAAATACTGTGGCTGTGCAGTAAGATCCTCATGTAGAATACAGCTAATACTGTGGCTGTGCAGTAAGATCCTCATGTAGAATACAGCTAATACTGTGCAGCTTTTATTTTAGCTGAAGCATTGGGATAAGACATTTCAGTTTATGTTGTATCCTACATGGGGAAATAATAATAATAATAATAATGTTTAACTGTAGGTAACAGTCCCTTGCTAGGCTGCACATTTATATACAGTTGTGCAATGGGAGTGTATTGTATGTGTACCCCAGAGCCTAGTGGGCAGTATTTGTCATATATGCATTGCTGTGTGATGTGTAACTGTAGGTAACAGCCCCTTGCTAGGCTGCACATTTATATACAGTTGTGCAATTGGAGTGTACTGTATGTGTACCCCAGAGCTAGTGAGCAGTATTTGTCATATATGCATTACTGTGTGATGTGTAACTGTAGGTAACAGTCCCTTGCTAGGCTGCACATTTATATACAATTCTGCAATGGGAGTGTATTGTATGTGTACCCCAGAGCTAGTGAGCAGGGCTGTACATTTATATACAGTTCTGCAATGGGAGTGTATTGTATGTGTACCCCAGAGCTAGTGAGCAGGGCTGCATGGAAATATGGAAGCATATTATCTTTTAAAAGCATTCTGTGTTATTGTTAATAAAGATAAACTGTGTCTATGCTGTGTTTTTTTCTAAGTTAGTAATTTCATGGTTTCTAGGAGGAATTAGCTAAAAACAGGCTTCCTGAATCATTTTTATTAAAGGGACATGAAAACCATCATTTTACTTTCATGGTTCAGATAGAGCACACAGTTTAAACAACTTCTTAATTTACTTTTATTATCTAATTTGCTTAGTTCTCTTGGTATCCTTTGCTGAAAAAGATACCTAGGTAAGCTTAGGATCTGGGAGCTAGCTACTTATTGGTGGCTGCACATATATATCTATTGTCATTGGCTTAACAATGTGTTCAGCTAGCTCCTGGTAGTATATTGCTGCTCCTTCAATAAAGGATACCAAGAAAATGAAGCAACATTGATAATAAAAGTACATTGGAAAGATGTTAAAACTGTATGCTCTATCTGAATCTTAAAAGAAAAAAATGGGTTTCATGCCCCTTTAAGTTATTAAACATGTACATGCATTGTGGAGCTTTTAATTGCATTTGCATTCTTGCAGTATTATTAAAGGGACATGAAACACAAAATTTGTCTTTCATGATTCAGACAGAACATACAATTTTAAACAACTTTACAATTTACTTCTATTTTCTAATTTGCTTTATACCTTTGAAATGATTTGTTGAAAAGCATATCTAGATAGGCTCAGGAGCTTGGAGCTAGCTGCTGATAGGTGGATGAACTTGTATGCCCATTTTAATTGGCTTACAAATGTGTTCAGCTTTCTCCCAGGAGTGCATTGCTGCTTCTTATATAAAAGATACCAAGCAAATAAAGCAAAATTGATTAGAGAAGTAAATTGGAAAGTTGTTTAAAAATGTATAATCTATCTGAATCATGAAAGGAAATGTTTGGGTTTCATGTCCCTTTAATCTGTAACTTTAAGGGACATGAAACCCAATGTTTTTTTTCATGATTCAGATAGAGCAAACAGTTTTAAAAAATTATTCCAGTGGACTTACAGTTTTTTTTTTTATCAAATTTGCTTCATTTTCTTGGTATCTTTTCTTGAAGGGGCAACATTTCTCTACTGGGAGCTAGATAACACATTAGGTGAGACAATGACAAGAAGCGTATATACAGCCACCAATCAGCCGCTATCTCCCAGTAGTGCATTGCTGCGCCTGAACAAGCACATAAGCATTCAAGCCCAGCTGCTTTATAGATCACCTTCATGAGAGCTGAATTGCAACAGTGGAACTCTTGGTAGGCCCCCTACCCATTTGTCTCGTAAAAATGAATATTATAGCTATGTTTATAGGGCTGCAGAATATGTTGACGCTCTACAAATAATAATAATAAAGGATACCAAGAAAACAAAGCAAATTTGACAATATAAGTAAATTGCAAAGCTGTTTAAAATTGTAAACTCTATCTGAATTGTGAGAAAAAAAAATGGGTTTCATGTCCCTTTCAGTGTATTAAGATTAAACTAAAGGACTCTTGTTTACTATATGTAAATTATATATATATACAGTAATTTAAATAGGAAAGCAACATGGCTTTAGGTGTACATGAGGGCTGCACACACTCCATGCAGCATGAAAAATAATAGGTAATGTGTGATCGCTCTAACTGTAGCTTATTTAGTTTAGAATAAATTTTAGATGTTTTCTTATTTAGTTGTTAATCTAGTGTGTACACACCTACAATTCTACCAGCCTACATGGTCACCATATTTTTAAAGAGGCAATGAATGTGCTAAAAAAAAAAACATTTAAAAAAAAATCAGTGGTTTAAAGTCATTGCAGAAAAAACTGTTCAAAAGCTTTCCTTTAACCCCTGGAAAAAATCCCTATGGCTGGCACATTCCACCAGCCCACATTTTTTAAGGAATGTAAACACTTTGAGAATACAACATTTTAAATAAAGTCTAGTAAAACACCTTTGCAATAAACTTTTTCATTATTTTGCACCATTTTCTGCAATTACACTTTGAAAACAAAGTTTTTTTTTCCAATTCCAAGAATTGGAAGTGATCATGCACTATCTAATCCCAGTTGGCTTCAGTAAAGGTTATTCCTGGTGGGTCCTGCTGGCTATGGGTCCTGTGGTGGGTCCTGCTGGCTGTGGCGTGCTGTGGGTCCTGTGGCTGTGAGCTGATTTGTTGGTGCAATGGGCCACTTGACTGGATTTGCCCCCCAGGCCTAAGGCTGCCAGCCCTCCCCTGGACAACTGGCATGCGGGGTAGTGGTAATGATGGAGTTGTCGACAGTTATCAAGATTTTGGAAGAAGGGGGGAAATAAGGAGCTCAGTTTTAGAGAGATTTAGCTTGAGGTAGTGAGAGGACATCCAGGAAGAGATGCGAGCAAGACAGTTAGTGACACGGGTTAGCAAGGAAGGAGATAGGTTTGGTGCAGTGCAATAGATTTGGGTGTCAACGGAATACAAATAATATTGGAAACCATGGGACTTTATTATGGAACCTAATGATGACGTGTAGAATGAAAAGAGTAGGGGACAGAGGACAGAGCCTTGCGGTACCCCGACAGAAAGTGGTGATGGGGCAGAGGAGGCCCCAGAGAAGTCTACACTAAAGGTACGGTTTGACAGGTAGGAAGAGAACCATGAGAGGGCTGTGTCACAGATGTTGAAGGATTGGAAGGTTTGGAGCAAAAGAGGGTGGTCAACAGTATCAAAGGCTGCAGACAGATCAAGGAGGATAAGCAGAGAGAAGTGGCCTTTTGATTTTGCTGTAAGTAGGTCATTGGTAACCTTAAGGATTGCTGTCTCTGTGGAGTGAAGGGGATAAAATCCAGATTGCAGTGGGTCAAGAAGGGAGTTTAACCCCTTAATGACCGCAGCACTTTTCCATTTTCTGTCCGTTTGGGACCAAGGCTATTTTTACATTTCTGCGGTGTTTGTGTTTAGCTGTAATTTTCCTCTTACTCATTTACTGTACCCACACATATTATATACCGTTTTTCTCGCCATTAAGTGGACTTTCTAAAGATACCATTATTTTCATCATATCTTATAATTTACTATAAAAAAATTATATACTATGAGGAAAAAATGGAAAAAAACACACTTTTTCTAACTTTGACCCCCAAAATCTGTTACACATCTACAACCACCAAAAAACACCCATGCTAAATAGTTTCTAAATTTTGTCCTGAGTTTAGAAATACCCAATGTTTACATGTTCTTTGCTTTTTTTGCAAGTTATAGGGCCATAAATACAAGTAGCACTTTGCTATTTCCAAACCCCTTTTTTTCAAAATTAGCGCTAGTTACATTGGAACACTGATATCTTTTAGGAATCCCTGAATATCCCTTAACATGTATATATTTTTTTTTAGAAGACAACCCAAAGTATTGATCTAGGCCCATTTTGGTATATTTCATGCCACCATTTCACCGCCAAATGCGATCAAATTAAAAAAACGTTACATTTTTCACAATTTTAGGTTTCTCACTGAAATCATTTACAAGCAGCTTGAGCAATTATGTCACAAATGGTTGTAAATGCTTCTCTGGGATCCCCTTTGTTCAGAAATAGCAGACATATATGACTTTGGCGTTGCTTTTTGGTAATTAGAAGGCCGCTAAATGCCGCTGCGCATCACACGTGTATTATGTCTAGCAGTGAAGGGGTTAATTAGGTAGCTTGTAGGTAGCTTGTAGGGTTAATTTTAGCTTTAGTGTAGAGATCAGCATCCCACCTGACACATCACACCCCCTGATCCCTCCCAAACAGCTCCCTTCCCTCCCCCACCCCACAATTGTCCCCGCCATCTTAAGTACTGGCAGAATGTCTGCCAGTACAAAAATAAAGGGAATCTTTGTTTTTTTTTAAAAAATTGTATAGCATATTTACATATGCTGCTGTTTAGGATCCCCCTTAGCCCCCAACCTCCCTGATCCCCCCTCAAGCATCTCTCTAACCATCCCCCTTTGCCTTTTTGGGGGCCATCTTGGGTACTGGCAGCTATCTGCCAGTACCCAATTTGCAGAAAAAATGTTGTTGTTTTTTATTTTTCCCCAGTTTTTTTTCTGTAGTGTAGCTTCCCTCCCACATACCAACCCAACACCCCCTGATTTCGCTTTTTATTTTTATTATTTTTATGTTTTAGAACCCTGATTAGATTAGATATTTTCTGTAGTGTAGCGGTTCCCACCCGCTCCCTCCCGTGCACGCGCCCGCCCCCTCCCCTTCGTGCACACGCGCGCATCCGTGCGCGCCCCTGGTCATCCCCGCCCACGATCCCGCCCCCCTCCACATCACTGGGCCCATCGATGGCCGCCACCCGCCTCCCACGTCGGCTCCCACCCACCAACGATACCGGCCATCGATGTCCGGTGCAGAGAGGGCCACAGAGTGGCTCTCTCTGCATCGGATGGCCATACATGGTTATTGCAGGATGCCTCCATATCGAGGCATCACTGCAATAACTGGAAAGCAGCTGGAAGCGAGCAGGATCGCTTCCAGCTGCTTTCCACACCGAGGACGTGCAGGGTACGTCCTCAGGCGTTAACTGCCTTTTTTTTGAGGACGTACCCTGCACGTCCTCGGTCATTAAGGGGTTAATGTAAGGAAATGGGATATGAGTGCATATACTAGTTTTTTTAGAAGCTAAGAGGCAAGAGGCAAGAGGAGGAAGGAAAATAGGGCGGTAGTTAGATGGGGAGGTTGGATCAAGGGAAGGTTTTTTGAGGATAGGTGTGACCAGTGCATGTTTCAGAGATGAGGAAAATATGCCTGTGCTGAGGGAGAGGTTGAAAATGTGTGTGAGTATAGGGGTAAGGGTAGAAGAGAGGGAGGGGATAGGGTCAAGGGGACAGGTAGTGAGGTGAGAGCGCAGTATAAGTGCCAAAACTTCTTCCTCAGTAACAGGGGAGAAAGAGCTAAGTTTATGGCTATGTGGGTTGTGGTTGGTTGCGAGTGTTTGAGGGGGTGAGAGAATGGAATTATGTTGAGAGCTGATTTTTGTTTCTGATAAAGTCAATTTTGTTATTGAAGTGGTTGGCAAAGTCTTGAGCTGACAGAGAAGTTGTGTTAGGAGGTGGGCGGAGAAGAGTATTGAAAGTGGAGAACAGACATTTTGGGTTTGAAGAAAGATTAGATATAAGAGTAGAGAAGTAATGTTGCTTATAGAGATTAAGGGCAGAGAAGTAGGAGTTCAAGATTAATTTGTAATGAAGAAAATCAGCTGAACTCCGAGATTTTCTCCAGTGCCACTCAGAAGTATGGGAACATCTGTGTAGGTACCGTGTCAGAGGAGTATGCCAGGGCTGAGAAAAAGTGTGTGATTTCTGAGGTAAGAGGGCCAGATTGTCAAGGACAAATGTAAGGGTGGAAGTATAGTGGCGGATATATTGGCCAGGCAGAAAAAAGAGGAGAAGGATGAAAGGAGAGGTTTGAGAGAATTAGCAAGCTGTTGCTGATCTAATGATATAATGTTTCTGTGAAGTTTAGTGTGAGGAGTAGGAGGAGGGAGAGTTGTAGGGAGGGATGATATGTTGCAAGTAAGGAGATGGTGGTCAGAAAGAGGAAAGGGGGAGTTTGTGAAGTTTGAGATAGTGCATCGATAGCTAAATATTAGGTCAAGTGACCGTCTTTGTGAGTGGGAGAATAAGTCCATTGTAACAAACCGAAATAGGAAGTGAGTTGCAAAAGTTGTTTTGCAGAGGAGGAAGTGGGATTGTCAAGAGGGATGTTGAAGTCGCCAAGAATGAGCGCAGGGGTGTCTGAGGAAAGGAAATAAGGTAGCCAGGCAGCCAAGTGATCTAGAAATTGAGTTGAGGAGCCAGATATTTTGAGGTAAAATATTAGACTTGTACAGCCAAGAAATTTTTGGTTCTTACTTAATTTTCGTACCAAATATTCAAGGAAATTTTTTCCCCCAGATATTCGTTGGCTGTACTATTCTGTATTTGTTTCATTTAGAACAAAACAAATACTGAATTTGCTGTCTCTATATAGACCCTGTATTGAATATTCACTAATAAAGGTTTTTTTAACTGAGCAGCAGGAGGATTGTTGTTGCTACGTCAGAAAAGACAAAAACAAAATCAAAAAGGTAGAACTTAGAGAAATTGTGTAAAAAAAAAAAAAAAAAAAGAATTTGCTGCTTTGCAAATATGTTTAATAGAAGTATCATCCTTAAATGCCCAAACGTAAATAGTAGTATACACTGTATTTTGCCTCAGTTGTCTACCTTCTCCTGTGGAGGCAAAGATAAGACTGAGATACTAGAGAGGTGGGAGAGATTAAACGCTATTGGAATGTTGAGTATATTTGCCTCCTCCAGGTGTAATGGCTAGTGGACTCTCACCACCTTATAAAATAAATAAAATATAAATTCGATCTAACAAAAATCATGTGATAGTTTTATAGAATTTCACAAAATATCATCTATTTTTACATTCACCCAATGTTCCCATTTATTTGGATTCATAATTACCCCGGAATCCCCAATATAGAACCAAGTGTGAGAAGTAATTGTCATTCCTATGGTAGCTGTACAGACATCAGAGCACTCATTTAAAAGATTTGGTTTGCTGCTTTCAAGTTAAGCGTCTTAAGTTTGTTTATTGTGACAACATAGGGGATACTTCACCCCCTGGTGTTATCAGTATGCCTGGGTCCTGTCTGGTAACCACTGTTACTATGGTGATCAGCTGACCCCCTCATGTGAAACGCACTTGCCCTGTCATAATGCTAATGTTTGGGGGATATGGTCCCTTTTAGATTCAGAGCAATATTAAAGGCATGTTGAAAGTGATTTGCCTCCTCCAGGTGTAATGGCTAGTGGACTCTCACCACCTTATAAAATCACCTGCTCCCCAAAGGGGCAAGCAACCTGTAATTTGAAAATGGGTTATCCCATGTTTTCTGTAAAGGGAGTTTAATGTCAATGTATGATTTATGCTGTCTTTATCGGATAGGGGCTGCTTTGAGCCACTGCACCCCCTACTGTAAATACATTTTATGGTAATCACTTATTAATGACTACACATTGGACCTCCTCTCCAAACTGACATTTCATATCTTTGTGTGTTTTATGGAGGGATAGGTACTATAAAATGTAGTGTGTTCTATAAATAATGAAGGACAAGTCTTATTTTTTTATGTCACATTTTTATTTTCATTTTTTTATGTACAATTTATTGTTCTCTTTTATTCTCTTGTAACATTTTTGTCCAGATGCTCTGTATAAATAAAAAATGTTTTAAAAAAAAACACTGCCCCTGTGTGGGAGGGAGCTCCAACGCTGAGTTATGAGCTTTCATACACTAACCTGCCTATCTCCACTGCTATCCCCTTAAACCCCATAGCATGTAAGCCTATGAGCCCAGCTATTTGTAGTTCACATTCATAAGAGCCTACTACAACAGTGCACCTCTCGGCAAGGCCCTCTACCCACTTGACCCCTGTAAATTTTACCTTGTATACCACCTATGTCATAGCGCTGCAGAATCTGTTGCCACTCTACACATACCTGATACTAATAATAATAATTTCAAATCCCTCCTCCATCAGCCAAAGACTAATTAACAAGGACGTGCTGCTTTAGCAGGGAGTTCCTGGTTCCCTGTGATGTCATAATTAATGCATGTGGTTACATCACGGGGAGTTTATGCTTACCTGATAAATTTATTTATTTTACGATATGACGAGTCCACGGATTTCATCCTTACTTATGGGATATCACCTCCTGGTCAGCAGGAGGAGACAAAGAGCACCACAGCAGAGCTGTATATATAGCTGCTCCCTTCCCTCCCACTCCAGTCATTCGACCAAAGTTAGGAAGAGAAAGGAAAACAGGTGTGTGCAAGTGTGTTAAAGTGTGCGCAAGAGGCACCAGGCTACTCCAACCCTAAAGTCCCTCAAATTAGGGAAAAAAGATAAGTGAAAGAATGAAAATGAGGAGAAGCGCTAAAAAAGCTAAAGGTGCTAAACAGTTTAAAAATAATTGCTATGCAGACAAGATAGAAATAAATAGGATCAGTTTACTCGTTATAATTAAAACAAACAATTACATTGATATATGTCCTAAAAAAAGGAGAAGGAAAAGACATAGATCATTTAAGAATCGGACGTCTCCGATGTATAAAAAACACACAATAAAAACTGTTGTTGCCAATATACACCTTATCTCAGTATTATGAGGAAGAGGTCAGCATCAAATCTAAAGTCCTCAGATGATTCAAATGGAGAACCAAAGCCGGGTTAGTGTAGACCCGTTTTACCTTTAGGTGTACCGTCCATGTATCAAGAGGCACCTCCGTGAGGCGTGTACGTGTCCCGTGACGTCACAAATCGGGAGGCGTCGTCTCTGTATGGGCAATCCTATTGGTCAGGATAGCTTGAAGGTGAACTATAGCGGCCGCTATAATAGTAAAGATGGTGAACTCCGCTCTTAGTGCAGGATCCCACACAGGGTCACAAAATAACCAGAATTCCTCTGCAGATCTAATAATGAAAGGACCATTAGTGTGTGAAGCCGGTCTCTAGTCACACACTAATGGTCCTTTCATTATTAGATCTGCAGAGGAATTCTGGTTATTTTGTGACCCTGCGTGCGATCCTGCACTAAGAGCGGAGTTCACCATCTTTACTATTATAGCGGCCGCTATAGTTCACCTTCAAGCTATCCTGACCAATAGGATTGCCCATACAGAGACGACGCCTCACGATTTGTGACGTCACGGGACACGTACACGCCTCACGGAGGTGCCTCTTGATACATGGACGGTACACCTAAAGGTAAAACGGGTCTACACTAACCCGGCTTTGGTTCTCCATTTGAATCATCTGAGGACTTTAGATTTGATGCTGACCTCTTCCTCATAATACTGAGATAAGGTGTATATTGGCAACAACAGTTTTTATTGTGTGTTTTTTATACATCGGAGACGTCCGATTCTTAAATGATCTATGTCTTTTCCTTCTCCTTTTTTTAGGACATATATCAATGTAATTGTTTGTTTTAATTATAACGAGTAAACTGATCCTATTTATTTCTATCTTGTCTGCATAGCAATTATTTTTAAACTGTTTAGCACCTTTAGCTTTTTTAGCGCTTCTCCTCATTTTCATTCTTTCAAGAGAAAGGAAAAGCCAAGGTGCAGAGGTGACTGAAGTTTAATAAATAAAGACCTGTCTTAGAACATGACAGGGTGGGCCGTGGACTTGTCATATCGTAAAAGAAATAAATTTATCAGGTAAGCATAAATTTCCTTTTCTTTTACAAGATATGATGAGTCCACGGATTTCATCCTTACTTATGGGATACAATACCAAAGCAATAGGACACGGATGAAAGGGAGGGACAAGACAGAAACCTAAATGGAAGGCACCACTGCTTGAAGAACCTTTCTCCCAAAAACAGCCTCGGACGAGGCAAAAGTATCAAATTTGGAAAATTTGGAAAAAGTGTGAAGAGACGACCAAGTTGCAGCCTTGCAAATCTGTTCAACAGAAGCATCATTTTTAAATGCCTATGAGGAAGCCACAGCGCTAGTAGAATGAGCCGCAATTCTTTCAGGAGGCTGCTGTCCAGCAGTCTCATTTGCAAAACAAATGATACTCTTCAGCCAAAAAGAAAGAGAGGTAGCCGTAGCTTTCTGGCCCCTATGTTTTCCAGAAAAAAAACAACAAATAATGAAGATGATTGACGAAATTCTTTGGTCGCCTGCAAGTAAAACTTCAGGGCACGGACCACGTCCAAGTTTTGTAACAGACGCTCCTTCTTAGAAGAAGGATTAGGACACAAGGAAGGAACAACAATTTTGTGATTAATATTCTTATTAGAAACAACCTTAGGAAGGAAACCAGGTTTGGTACGTAACACCACTTTATCAGAATGGAAAATAAGATAAGGGGAATCACATTGTAAAGCTGAAAGCTCAGAAACTCTCTGAGCAGAAGAAATAGCAACTAAAACTAAAACTTTCCAAGATAACAACTTATTATCTATGGAATGCATGGGTTCAAATGGAACCCCTTGAAGAACCTTAAGAACTAAATTCAAACTCCAAGGTGGAGCAATTGGTCTAAACACAGGCTTGATTCTAGTCAGAGCCTGACAAAAGGATTGAACGTCTGGAACATCTGCCAGACGCTTGTTAAGTAAAATAGACAAAGCAGAAATCTGTCCCTTTAAGGAACTTGCTGACAACCCTTTCTCCAATTCTTCTTGGAGAAAAGATAAAATCCTGGGAATCCTAACCCTACTCCATGAGTAGCCCTTGGATTCGCACCATTAAAGATATTTACGCCATATCTTATGGTAAATCTTTCTGGTAACAGGCTTACGTGCCTGGATTAAGGTATCAATGACCGTATCAGAGAACCCTTGCTTAGATAAAATCAAGCGTTCAATCTCCAAGCAGTCAGCTGCAGAGAAACTAGATTCGGATGATGGAAGGATCCCTTAATGAGAAGGTCCTGCCTCAATGGAAGTTTCCACGGTGGCAGAGAGGACATGTCCACCAGATTGGCATACCAAGTCCTGCGAGGTCACGCAGGAGGGATTAGAATCACCGAAGCCCTTTCCTGTTTGATTCATGCAATCACCCGGGGCAGGAGAGCAAACGGTGGAAACACATAAGCTAGGTTGAACGACCAAGGCACTGCCAAGGCATCTATCAGTTTAGCCTGAGTATCCCTGGACCTGGATCCGTATCTCGGGAGTTTGGCATTCTGACAAGACGCCATCAAATCCAATTCCGGTCTGCCCCACCTGAGAATCAGGGTGGCAAAGACCTTCGGATGGAGTTCCCATTCCCCTGAATGAAATGTCTGTCTGCTCAAAAATTCCGCCTCCCAGTTGTCCACTCCTGGGATGTAGAATGCTGAAAGATAACAAGAGTGAGCCTCCGCCCACCAAATTATCTTGGATACTTCTGTCATCGCTAAGGAACTCCTTGTTCCTCCCTGATGATTGATGTAGGCCACAGTTGTGATGTTGTCCGACTGAAACCAGATGAATTTGGCCAAAGCCAACTGAGGCCAAGCCTGAAGTGCATTGAATATCACTCTCAATTCCAGAATATTGATTGGAAGTAGAGACTCTGATCGAGTCCACACACCCTGATCCTTCAGGGAATTCCAGACTGCACCCCATCCTAGTAGACTAGCATCTGTTGTCACTATCATCCATGAGGGTCTGCGGAAGCACATCCCTTGGGACAGATGATCCTGCAACAACCATTAAAGAAGAGAGTCTCTTGTCTCTTGATCCAGAGCTATCTTAGGAGATAAATTTGCATAGTCTACATTCCACTGTCTGAGCATGCTCAGTTGTAGAGGTCTGAGATGAAAACGAGCAAACGGAATGATGTCCATTGCCGCCACCATCAATCCAATTACCTCCATGCACTGAGCCACTGAAGGCCGAGGATTGGACTGAAGGGCTCGGCATGTATTCATAATCTTTAACTTCCTGATATCCGTCAAGAAGATTTTCATGTATATAGAATCTATTAGAGTTCCCAGGAAAGGAACTCTTGTCTGTGTAATTAGTGAACTCTTTTTTAGATTCACCTTCCACCCGTGAGCCCTTAGAAAGGACATAACCATGTCGGTATGAGACTTTGTCAGTTGATAAGACGACGCCTGGATCAGAATGTCGTCCAGATAAGGCACCACCGCAATGCCCCGCGGTCTGAGAACCGCCAGCAAAGATCCTAGAACCTTCGTGAAGATCCTGGGTGCCGTGGCCAGCCCGAATGGTAGAGCCACGAACTGAAAATGTTTGTCCTGGAAAGCAAATCTTAGGAACTGGTGATGATCTTTGTGGATAGGAATGTGAAGGTATGCATCCTTTAAGTCCACGGTAGTCATATATTGACCCTCCTGGATCAATGGAAGAATTGTCTGAATAGTCTCCATCTTGAAGGATGGAACTCTCTGTCTGCCCCTCTGCTTAGATGTTTTATCCTGAGGTAAAAGGTGACCCTTACCTCCCATAATGTCAGAAATGATCTCTTTCAAGTCAGGTCCGTATAAGGTCTTACCCTTGAAAGGAATAGCCAAAAGCTTGGATTTAGAGGACATATCCACAGACCAAGATTTTAACCATAAGGCTCTGCCCGCCTTAAATTGGCAAATCCTGCACTCTTAGCCGCCAATTTGGCGATCTGGAAAGCGGCATCCGTAACAAAAGAATTTGCCAGCTTAAGGGCCTTTATTCTATCCAGAATTTCCTCTAAGGAAGTCTCAGTCTTAAGAGACTCTTCTAATGCATCAAACCAAAAGGCAGCTGCAGTTGTGACCGGTACAATGCAGGCCGTCGGTTGTAATAGAAAACCTTGATGAATAAACAGCTTTTTTAGAAGACCCTCCATCTTCTTGTCCATAGGGTCTTTGAAAGCCCAGCTGTCCTCAATAGGCATAGTCGTACACTTAGCCAGGGTAGATATAGCTCCCTCCACCTTAGGGACCGTCTGCCAAGAATCCCGAACGGTGTCAGCTATAGGGTACATTTTCTTAAAGGTAGGGGAAGGTGAGAACGGAATACCTGGCCTTTCCCATTCCCGTGTAATAATTTCCGAAATTCTCTTAGGAACCGGAAAAACATCAGAATAAGAAGGGACCTCTAAATATTTGTCCATCTTACACAATTTCTTTGGTGGGATCACAATAGAGTCACAGTCAGCAAAACCTCCCGCAACAACAGACGGAGATGTTCGAGCTTAAATCTGAAGGACATTACGTCCGAATCTGTCTTGGGCAATGTACTTCCTGAATCAGACAATTCCCCGTCAGATAGAGCCTCCCTACCTCCCACTTCAGAACCCTGAGAGTGTACTTTGGAGATCGCCATCAAAGAATCAGAAGCCTGGACCACCTGGTTCTCTCTTCTGCTATGTTTGCCTTGCAATACTGGCAACTTAGACAAAAACTCTGTAAGAGTGGATGACATAACTGCCGCCGTATCCTGCAGAGTAAATGAGGTGGATGCAGTTGAGTGGGTGTTAAAGGCTGTGATGCTTTGGGAGAAGTTTGCAGCATACCCTGAGTCTCATCAAACTGAGTAGCATCATTAGATATAATATCCTTGAAAAAGATTTGCTCTTTAAATTGTAAAGCCCTCTGTGTACATGAGGGACAAAATGTAAGAGGGGGTTCCACATTGGCAGCTAAACACATAGAATAAGTATGGTCAGCCATGATAAAAAGAAAAACAAAGTGCAATATTGGTCGTGGTATAGAAAAAAATAAATGGCAAAATATGTACTGCGCCTTTAAAATTTAAAAGCAAATTTTTACTGCAAATTTTACTGAAAACGTGCAAGTAGAAATTAGGAGTTATATAATCTAACTTATTCCACCCTAAGGTTATTAATAGCCCTTTGTATGTTATGACAAGCTAACCCCTGCACAAAGCCACAGCTCCACTGTGGCGCCTACCTCACGACCAACGACCTCCGTGAACTGCCGCCTAGGACCGCTTGCAATCTTGAGCAGCTGAGGTCAAGCGGATATAGGAAACACCGGGGCCTCCAATATAACTGTTGCCTAAGTCCTCCGTGTACTGTCGGAGCCGTATAAGCAAGTGCGCAACTAAACGCCCGAACTAAGCCCTGCCCTTCGTGGGCGGTATGGGAAAAAACACCTCCATGTACTGTTGGTCCATAGAAAAAAACAACCGCGTGGGCAATATTAATGTCGGGTAGACCCGACTGTGATACCAATGTGTCCCCTCAAACTGTGGCACATTTAATGTAACGTGTACTGTCGTCCACGGAGTAATAACTTCCCAAGTAGACATAGAGCGTAATCCAATCCCCAGCGTCAGCCTGCAAATCAAAGTTACCGGTTCTTTTGCCTTAATAAAACCGGGCCATATATATACACCACCCACTGCAATACACATAAATAATATAACAGTGAAATTTGTTGCATAACACTTGTAAGTTAATTTTAACCCCTTTTGTGTTGTAGCAAGTAACGACCAGTCTGTTCTGAGCTACACTGTCTCCCCAGAAACAAAAAGACTGTACATACCGCAGTGTTGATCACAATGTTAATCTGTCCCACACGAAGAAGAGGTCTCTTGTCATCACCTCCTGTAGATCTGTGGGAACAACAGGGCCTTATGTAATATCTGATAAGACCATCAGCAGGGCAGCACCAGCATGGAGAGTGAACAGAGAATATAGAATCTCCTCAGTTCCCATTGTGTAAACACCTGATGCTCTCCCCTGAGAAAAATAGTACTCACTGGCACCATTTAAAAAACAATAAAATCTTGATTGAACTGGACCATCCAGTACTTGCTGAAGACGCAGTAAATAAAATTAATGCCCCTATTTCGGATCAAGAGATCCTTCAAACCATTAAGGAACTCCGGTCAGATAAAGCTCCTGGGCCAGACTCATTGCCTAATGAGTTTTATAAGATGTTGGCACTGATTGTCACTCCCCATTTGAAGACACTCTTTAATTACTTTTACATAGAGAGGAATCCCATTCCTATATCTTTCTCCGCCTCTACTACGTCACTAATCTTAAAACAAGGTAAAGACCCTCTAAAAAAGGAGGCCTATTGGCCTATAGCATTACTCAACTCCGATTACAAACTATTGACCTCGATCCTAGCTAAAAGATTACAGAGCGAGATTGGGCCTCTCATCAATGAGGACCAGGCGGGGTTTCTAAATAAACGCAACTTAACAGCTAAAATCAGAGAACTCTTTCTGATCCTTGATTACTTCAACAACTCTGAGAAAATACCATCTCAAGACCAAATGGATCTAGCGGTAATAGCGCTTGACGCAGAGAAGGCGTTTGATTCAGTACATCATCGGCATATTCTGTCTTCTTTGCTATCTTTCGGATTTAAGGATAACTTTGTATACTTTATTAAAAGTCTTTGTGAAAACTCATCAACCAAACTTTCTATTAATCAGCTAGAATCTGGTCCAATTAAACTTCAAAGGGGCACCAGACAAGGTTGCCCCTTATCTCCTTTGTTGTTTGACCTAGCTATTGAGCCTCTTGCCCTCAAAATAAGAAAAGATCTTCAAGGTATAAAGATAGGGTCAGTGGAACAAAAAATTGCTCTGTATGCCGATGATGTACTGGTCTACGTCTCAAATACTAGATCTAATATCCCCAAATTACTCTCGATCACAAATTCCTTTGGAGCCTTTACGGGATATAAAATTAATCTTGCCAAATCAGAGTTAATGTGGATTAGGAAAAGTGAGACATCTATGACTGATTTACCTTTTAATGAGGTCAGATCTCACTTTAGATATTTAGGCATCAACGTTTCGCCAAATCCACGAGAATGGTATGATCTTAATATCTCTCCAGTCCTAATCAAGGTAAAGGAGTATATGAAGAACTGGCAAAATTTTCCCCTCTCAATTAATGGGTCGAATTGCTCTTTTCAAGATGGTTCTTCTTCCTAAGATCCTTTTTCCTTTGCAAAATGTACCAGTCATCTTGAAAACTAAAGACTGGAAGAGTCTATGTAAGGCTCTTCTGTACTTTTTATGGAGGTGCAAAAGGCCCCGAATTTCGATTACTAGATTACATCTGCCCAGGAGGTATGGTGGCATGGCTCTACCAGATCTCAGCAGTTACAGCTTGGTTTTTCTAGCCCGAACTGTATTATATTGGTTATTAAATAAGAACTACTTCACGAATAATACTCTTGAAATAAATATATTATATCCATATAATCCCACAGCTTTAATTCATTGCCCTTTGCATCTGATTCCTAAGGAAGTGAAATGCCTTAGCTCTATATACACAATATTACAAGCTTGGAGAAAACTAGGATATAAACTAGGCATAGATCTATCCATCCCGAAATTTCAAGGATTATGTGGCAATCCGGAATTCCAAAGAGGTACCCAATCGCAGGTCTTCCAGAAATGGAATAGCCTCGGACTGACTTACCTCGCACAATTTATAAACCAAGAGGCTCGTCTAATTAAAACTTTTGAGACCTTAAAACAGGAATTCAAACTAAGCAATAAAGATTTCTTTGCGTACTTACAGGCTAGGCATTATCTTTCTTTACTTATTAGCAAATATGGTTGGTCCTGGTCTTGGGGGAAATTAGATAGTTGGCCTATCCTGGTTAAAAACAACCTATTCTCTATTTCAACCTGGTATAACCTGTTGGTCAGCCAGAAAGGTGAATTTAATCTAGATTATATAACGCAAAAATGGAATTTATTGTCTCAAGACTTAGACATAGGGCCCAACCAGGTTGAAAAGTCTATAGTTACGATAACACAAACTACCTTATCTGCTGGCTGGAGGGAATCACACATCAAGTTACTATATAGAACCTATTATACCCCGCTCAAAGGATTCAAATGGCATAATTTCAACTTTAATGTGTGCCCAAAATGTTCGTTACCAGCGGCGGACTTAGTCCATATGATTTGGACCTGTCCTCGATTAACGCAGTTTTGGCGGAAGTTAGAATTTTGGCTTACCAGGGCGATAAAATTGCCTTCTCTCTCTCTCTCCTTGGCAGAAGTAATCTTCTTTGTTGAATCCCCGTCCACTCATAACTCTAAAAAAATAATAAACATGACAATTTTGGCCAAAAGGAATTTAATCCTTAATAAATGGCGAGATACCTCAACTCCGAGTATATCAGAAGTAAAAAATTACATGAAAAAGCAATGCGTCATTGAGCAGTTGGACATAACTCTGACTTCCGAAAGAGAAATAACTCTCTTTTTCCAGAAATGGGCTAGATTCATTAAAATCTTCCCCCAGAAAGAAATAGATAATCTAATATACCCCCTTAGAAACTCCGAGACAGTTTTACTAGGACGTTGGTAAGAAAGGCCCCCCCCTTTTTTTTTTTTTTTTTTTTTCTCTTTCTCTCTGTGCTGCCCTTCCCCATCCCCTCTCCCCGTAGATGTTGAATAGACAACGGTCAAACTGAAATCTTGTTTAAAAAATTGATGGCTTTAATTATTTGTGAACTCTAAAAAGAAAAAGAAAGGGAAGAAAGGAAAGAAAATTTTTTGAATTCTATTATGTTATACTTCGTTTTCAAGCCACTTATTTACATTCCATCCTCAAGTTCTATAACATGAGACCTCTTCTTTTCTTTGCTTTTTGTATATGTATTTTTGCTGAGAATTGGTGATTATTGTTTATGTTGTAAATTTAAAACTGAATAAAAAGTATACATCAAATACTAAAAAAAAAAAAAAAATCTTGATTGAAGAATCTAAACTAACACCTCACTTTAGCTCTTCCTACACTAACACAGGCAAAGAGAATGACTGGGTGGGAGGGAAGGGAGGAGCTATATATACAGCTCTGCTGTGGTGCTCTTTGCCTCCTCCTGCTGACCAGGAGGTGATATCCCATAAGTAAGGATGAAATCCGTGGACTCGTCATATCTTGTAAAAGAAAAATAATAAATTATAATTAATTAACTAAGTAGAATAAGAGTTAAAGGGGCAGTCTACTTCAGAATTGTTATTGTTTAAAAAGATAGATAATCCCTTTATTACCCATTCCCCAGTTTTGCATAACCATCACTGTTATATTAATATACTTTTTACCTCTGTGATTACCTTGTATCTAAGCCTCTGCAGAATGCTCCTTCTTTCAGTTAATTTGACAGACATGCATTTTAGCCAATCACTGCTGACTCTTAAACAACTCCACAGCAGTGAGCACAGTGATATCTATATGACACACATGAACTAGCGCTAACTGTCAAAAACTGTCAAATGCACTAAGATAAGAGGCAGTTCAATGGCTAAGAAATTAGCATATGAGCCTAAAGTTTTATTTTGATTAGACTGCCTTTAAATCAGCTAAAGAGAAGAGGAAATGTCTTACCCCCCCCCCCCCCCATTTCACCTACTGTGTGAATAACTAAGAGCATTCATGCGACACAAGCTTGTGATTGGTTACTAGTTGTGATTTTTATTTTATTATGTGCAATAGGGAAGTCAGTGAAATAATCAAACAATATTTCACAAAACAAAGATAAAATATAACTTGCAAAATGCTTCTAAGATTCATATATCATAAATCACATTAATCGACAGATGTATACAGAATTGTCACTGGAATAAAAATATTTAATACCTTGTATCATAACATCAATTTTAGTTTTCCTTTGTGCACTAGTTCAATAAACCTCTACAAAATACGGTGATACCTCAGAAATATGTGTTATTATATAGAATAATGTAAAGTGTTGACATCTAGAGATTTCACAAGTTGTTTGTAATTGTAGAGAAATGTTATTAGGATTCCTGTGGGAGGATACATATTTATACTTTAGATACTAAAACAAACCTTGTTGTGCTAGGATGATACCTTCCTCTGGCAGCTCACAGATGAAGAACGGGAATCTCTTCAGTATCTACTAGAGACAATCAATTCACTTGATGCTGAAGAACAAGATAGCAACAATGATGAACATGTAAACTATAGTAAAGGTAAAGAATTATTTTATCTAACTGCTAGAATCTTAGGTAAAATGTAAGGAAAGGACAGGTGTGATGGGAACAGGGTTCCTATGATATAATTGTTACTAAGGAAACTATAAAATGCAGACTAATCTGTTTATAATGACTCATCCAGAGGATATCTATTATCATTTGTGTGCTCACAATAGCAAATGGGCAGGCTGTAGTGCTGGCAGGTAAAATATTTATCCAAGAGGTAATAAGGACGACTTCTCTGTAGTTAGAATCCAAATTTATTAAACATTCAGGATCAGACAAAAGAAACCACAACGTTTCGGGGTCAATACCCCTTAGTCATGTGACACCTCATGTCTTTTGTCTGATCCTGAATGTCTAATAAATTTGGATTTTAACTACAGAGGAGTCGTCCTTATTACCTCTTGGATATTCATTATTGAGTGTGGCAGTCACTCTAAGGATTACCCTCTTTTTGGATTGTGCTCTGTGCTGGTCTGTATTATTATTACTACCAGGTGAAATATTTATAACTAGATTCTACCATCCATGTAAACCTTTTTCAATGTGGCTAATAACTCCATGAATTTCAGAAACAGGAATTTGTAACACCAATGGCAATGACATCTGAGACATTGATCTAAAAGTGACTTAACTGTCCATGGTGACACTGTGACCCTAGAGTTATTCCAGTTGCATCACTAAGGTATCTGCATGGGGCCGTCCAGTGAAAATAATGGTGTAAATGATCCAGTTGGTATACACTACATAACTATCTAGCCAGCAATATGATATACAGGGGAAGATAAAAATAGTCACAATAGGATTAAAGGGGCATAAAGCTCAAACCTGAAATAAAAGAATTTGGGTTACGAACAGAGGCATTTTACAGTACACTTGTACTAGCAAAAATGTTTCTAGTAAAAGGTACCACTGTTTTAGTGAGAGCTTGTAATGTGCATGGGGCATTATTGTTACAAATGTGTCAGTTAAAGGGATATGAAACCCAATTTTTTTTTTTTATTATTCAGTTAGAGCAGTAATTTTAAGCAACTTTCTAATTTACTATTATTAATATTTATTTGTTCTCTTTGTATTCTTATTTAAAAAGCAAGCATGTAAGCTTAGGAGCCGGCCCATATTTGGTTCAGAACCCTGGGTAGCGCTTGGGCTACATTTAGCCACCAATTAGCAAGCGCTACCAAGGTGCTGACCCAAAAATGGGTTGGCTCCTAAGCTTACATTCCTGCTTTTCCAAAGAAGTATATAGCAAGAGAACGCAGAAAAAATTTGATAATAGGAGTAAATTCGAAAGTTGCTTAAAAATTCTGCTCTATCTGAATCATTTAAGAAAAACTTTGGGTTTGGTGTCCCTTTAAAGAGACAGTCTACACTAAAATTGTTATTGTTTAAAAAGATAGATAACGCCTTTACTACCCATTCCCCAGCTTTGCACAACCAACATTGTTATATTAATATACTTTATAACATTTATACCTCTAAATTTCTGCCTGTTTCTAAGCCACTACAGACAGCCTCTTATCACATGCTTTTTATTAGCTTTTCACAACAGGAGACTGCTAATTCATGTGTGCCATATAGATAACATTGTGCTGACGCCCGTGGGGTTATTTAACCCCTTAAGGACAAGGCCATTTTTAAATTTCTTTCCCTTAAGGACCAGGACTATTTTTACATTTCTGCAGTGTTTGTGTTTAGCTGTAATTTTCCTCTTACTCATTTACTGTACCCACACATATTATATATCGTTTTTCTCGCCATTAAATGGACTTTCTAAAGATACCATTATTTTTATCATATCTTATAATTTACTATAAAAAATTATAAAATATGAGGAAAAATTTAAAAAAAACACACTTTTTCTAACTTTGACCCCCAAAATCTGTTACACATCTACAACCACCAAAAAACACCCATGCTAAATAGTCTCTACATTTTGTCCTGAGTTTAGAAATACCCAATGTTTACATGTTCTTTGTTTTTTTTTTGCAAGTTATAGGGCAATAAATACAAGTAGCACTTTGCTATTTCCAAACCATTTTTTTTCAAAATTAGCGATAGTTACATTGGATCACTGATATCTGCCAGGAATCCCTGAATATCCCTTTACATGTATATATTTTTTTTAGTAGACAACCCAAAGTATTGATCTAGGCCCATTTTGGTATATTTCATGCCACCATTTCACTGCCAAATGCAATCAAATAAAAAAAATCACTAACTTTTTCACTAACTTTTTCATAAACTTTAGGTTTCTCACTGAAATTATTTACAAACAGCTTGTGCAATTATGGCACAAATGGTTGTAAATGCTTCTCTGGGATCCCCTTTCTTGAGAAATAGCAGACATATATGGATTTGGCTTTGCTTTTTGGTAATTAGAAGGCTGCTATATGCTGCTGCGCACAACACGTGTATTATGTCTAGCAGTGAAGGGGTTAATTAGGTAGCTTGTAGGGAGCTTGTAGGGGTAATTTTAACTTTCGTGTAGTGTAGTAGACAACCCAAAGTATTGATCTAGGCCCATTTTGGTATATTTTATGCCACCATTTCACCGCCAAATGCGATCAAATAAAAAAAATCGCTAACTTTTTCACTAACTTTAGGTTTCTCACTGAAATTATTTACAATTAGCTTGTGCAATTATGGCACAAATGGTTGTAAATGCTTCTCTGGGATCCCCTTTATTCAGAAATAGCAGACATATATGGCTTTTAAATTGCTTTTTGATAATTAGAAGGCAGCTAAATGTCCCTGCGCACCACACTTTGTATTATGCCCAGCAGCTAAGGGGTTAATTAGGTAGATTGTAGGGTTAACTTTTGCTTTAGTGTAGAGATCGGTCTCCCACCTGACACATCCCCCCCCCCAGTACTAAAATAAAAGCCTTTTTTTGTAAACATTTTTTTTTTTTAAATACATTCATAGTTTCTGCAGTGTAGGTCCCCCCCTAACCCCCCAAACTCCACGATCCCCCCCAAACAGCTCTCTTTACTTCCCCCTCTTCCTATTTGTGGTCATTTTAGGTACTGGCAGCTGTCTGCCAGTAGCCAATTTCTTAACAAAATGTGCTTTTTTTATTTATTTTTTATTTAACCCCATTTTTCTGTAGTGTAGCTGCCCCCCCCCCCCTCAATCTAGTACCTCCTACCCCTCCCAGATCCCCTTTACAAATAAATATTTCCCCTCTAACTCCCTCTCCCTCCTCCCTCTCCCATAGAAATATGAGTGATCGTGCACTCCCATCGTGCACGCGCACGCGCGCCTCGTGCACGCGCGCACGCTCCCGCCCACCTTGCCGGAACTAGTCCAGCGATGGGCCGCCCGCCCACCTCCCTGCAGCTGCTCCCACCCACCAACGATCGGCACCATCGCTGGCCGATGCAGAGAGGGCCACAGAGTGGCCCTCTCTACATCGGTGTGCCAAAAAAGATATTGCAGTGATGCCTCAATATCGAGGCATCACAGCAATACCTTGAAAGCAGCTGGAAGCGGTCAGGGTACGTCTCTGGTCTTTAAAGACCAGTTTGTGTATGACGTACCCTGTACGACGTGTGTCATTAAGGGGCTAAGATTTAGCACAACACAGTACTAAATGCAAGTCAATAGATAGATAAAAAAAATCATGTGATCAGGGAGCAGTCTGCAGAGGCTTAGATACAAGGTAATCACAGAGGTAAAAAGTATATTAAAGGGAATGTAAACTTTCATGAATTAATGCCCGTTTTTTTTAAATTACTATTAAAAACAGGGGCCCTTTCATTCGTGAAACTTTACATTGCAGCATATTTTTACAAATACTTACCTTTTTCTTCAGCAAAGCCAGATCGACAATCCCCCGCCCGCAACTCCTCTGTACTTACGTCACCAATGACAAAACCGGCTTCCTCCAATCACCATCTCGTGGTGCCACGCTGTGATTGGAGAAAGCCGGTTTCGTCATTGTTGTGTAAGTACAGAGGAGCTGCGGGCGGGGGATCGCCGATCCGGCTTTGCTGAAGAGAAAGGTAAGTATTTGTAAAAATGCGCTGCAATATAAACTTTCATGAATGAAAGTGCCCATGTTTTTAATAGCATTTTTACAACCCGGGCACTAATTCATGAAAGTTTACATTCACTTTAATATAACTGTGTTGGTTATGCAAAACTGAGGAATGGGTAATAAAGGGATTATTTATCTTTTTAAACAATAACAGTTCTATTGTAGACTGTCCCTTTAAGTGCCAACTTATCACACAGCACTGTACAAACGTTTAGTACATTCATGGGGTACATTACATTGTTTACACTAACCAGGGAACTAAGAGTAGGTTACATTTGTAAGGGCTCATTACAGAAAATAAAATACTGAAATAAACACATACCCTGCCCTTGAGCACAATCAGTAGTTTACGCACTTTATACAAAGTGAACTACAGGTAGAGAGGCTTTAAATAGATATGAAACACAATATTTATTTTCTGAGTTATACAGAGCACACAATTTAAAAAAAAAGTTTTCAATTTACTTTTATTAAATTTACTTTGTTCTCGTGTTATTCTTTGTTGGAGTGATATCTAGATAGGCAACGTACACATTTCTGGAGCAGCACATGATAGGAAACACTGCTGCCACCTACTGTTCTTGCAAATATATAACATAGTTATAAAATTGCTGCCATATAATGATCCAGTCTATTGCACGCTCCTACACCTTCCTACCTGCTTTTCAATAAAGTATACCAAGAGAACGAAGTAAGTTTGATGATATAAGATTATTGGAAAGCTTTCATTTAGGTTTTTAACCTTTTAACGACGTTGTATTCCATCCGAATTTTTCTGGGCTTTAATGCCGATGGACGGAATACAACGTCCTAACCAGGTGGCTTTCACTGGCGCTTCCCTGATGTGATTGCGGTCTGGAGGGTGTACCTAGCATCATAGGGATGCCCCCTGACGCGGTCCCATCATTGATATCTAGTGATCACTTGCACGATCGCGAGATTTCAAATTGTTTACATCGGAACAGTTGTTCCAATGTAGACACTTTAACCCCAACAGGAAAGGGTTAAATTACACTGCACCTGAAGCATCAAAAGAAAGTAAGAAATAACAATCATGAAAGAAATGTGTTGGGATTTATGTCCCTTTAAAACAATGTGAATGAGATGGCACAGAATGTGTGTGAGAGAGAGTCAGATAAATGGTCAGTGTAAATTATCAGAATAAATCTAAAGACGAAACCTGTACTAACAGATAGGAACAAGATTAACATGGTGTAGAGAGATTATGGAGGCAGTCATGGAAGAGACTGGTAATCAGATAAATTGTGCAAAATACATATTTTAAAATGTACTTCAATTTGCTGGCCTTTTGTATCATGTGACAGCCATCAGCCAATCACAAACTCATAAACATATATACTGTGAACTCCTCCACATGCTCAGTAGGAGCTGTAGGAACTAGGGCCTCAGAAAGTGTGCATATAAAATAATTGTGCAAAATCTGTTAATGGAAAGTCTCTTAAAACTGCACTCTCTATCTGAATGATAAAACAATCATAAAGGTTTAACTTTGTCCCTTTAACCAATGTAAGGAATGCTTACATCAACACATAACCATCAGGCAGTTTAGTATGTGTAGGGCGATCACAATAGGATTTTATACACAATGAGTATTTTACAGCTCAGCTAACACCCTGGGTATAATATAGCTTTCCCTAACAAAGGGCTGTGATGTCATAGGTATATCAGTGATACAGAGTTGTGCCCTATATGTTATCATATGTCCTTCTGGCAGGGAGGCCGTTACCAGTAAGACAAAAACATCTAAAGAAGCCGTATGTTTGCTACTTGGTTAATGGTTCCTCTCTCCTATGCATTCCCAAGCTGACCTCACAAGGTCTTTTGTTCTAAGACTTGCTGCCAAAATCTATAGAACTGAATGCCTGAAGGAGAGACTGCCGGTATCGCTGCAAAAATGGTTTCACTGGAACATTAAAAATGTATTTAACTTAATGTACTGAATAATGAGATTCTGTCTCAGGTTGCACCCCTGACAGATAGGCAGGAAATGCACTTGGCTAAGGACAAACTTTCTTTGGTTTCTTCCCACTTGTATTAACTGTCACTTTCACTACTAACGTGAAACAATTTGGGGTAAAGTTAAACTAAAACTTTATATTTTTTTGTGGGTAGCAGGTGTGAGTTACTGATAAATCATTTATGCTTTAAATTGTTTGAGGGATGATAGATTTTATTAGGCTAACATAACGTTTTGGGGATGGTTTGTCATACTGCAGGATGTGTCACAAGCACAGCAGATACCACTCGTTTCATCCTTTGCAGCAGAACTATGACTTTTGGATTTAGGAATTGGCAAAAGACGTGGGAAATTGATCTAAATACTGTTTTCTAGACATCAAGATGTGCTGTATACTTATAAAATGTATTAATAAAGATAAGCGCAACAAAGTGCATAAAGTATAATGTATCAACAATGCATAATAAATCCTTATAAGAGAACAATAGCAGAACATAATTAGTAGGTTAAAGGGACACTGAACCAATTTTTTTTCTTTTATGATTCAAATAGAGCAGCAATTTTAAGCAACTTTCTAATTTACTCCTATCATCAGTTTTTCTTTGTTCTCTTAGTATCTTTATTTGAAAAAAACAGGAATGTAAAGCTTAGGAGCCCGGCCCATTTTTTTGTTCAGCACCCAGGGTATCGCTTGCTTATTGGTGGCTACATTTACCCATCTTTACAATCTTTTATAACTAGTGAAGCCTTTAATGCAGCCCAGGTCGTGATGTCATCAGTAGGCGGAGCTTGGCTGCCATTTCAAAGTAACCAGAAACAAATAACTTTTTTTTACTGTTACTGCTATTATTATATTTGTAGCTTCATCTAAAGTAAGACTTTAAGATGAGTGTAGACTGTCCCTTTAAGGGAAGAGATAAGAGAAGGCTTTCCCAGTCTCTCTCAACTGCACATGTGCAAACTGAGTTTGTGTTATATCTGAATATTAGTTTGTGATTGGTTAGCAAGGATTCTTTTGTTCTGGGGGACAGGGAAATCTGTGAAAAGAATAAACCTAAAACAATATACTCATTTGACAAAATGAAGCTGCAAAATTATTCTCAGATATGAAGGTTTAAAATCATGTAGTTTACCATTGGTGCTTATTGTTCCTTTACTTTTGACTTGAATGTCCCTTTAAACAGAAGGTGCTGCTCTTTGCTATATTCAAAAGCAACAAGTGTGACCTGACAGTAAAATGAGTTGGTAATCTTAAACTATCAATTGTATTTCTTGTTTCTCTGCAGATAACAGTCAATCATTTGCTATATCTGGCAAAATCCCAAAGGGACTGAATGAAAGTTCCACATCACTGGGTAAAACCAAGCCGGACCCATCACCCATAAAAATGAAGATTATCAAGTCTTTCTCAGAAGACTGTCCAGGTTGCTCCATTACAGTCACACCTGAGGTATCTCCCAGATTAGCAAGTTCTCATCCGAGCCACTTGAGAAAATTCGATACCATAATGAGGTCTGGTGTGAATGTGAAGGAATTAAGGGCTCGATTTATTCAACACCAGAACAATTCTTCCTTTGATGAAAATCCAAAGGGATCTGAATTATCTGTTACTTCCAAGCAGCAACCTCAGGTTTCACGGAATCTGATGTCTCCAAGACAGGAAGCGCTACAGAAACTGGGTTTACTGAATAAAAAACAAAGCAATCCCGTTGTAAAAAACGTATCTGATACCCAACATTGCAAAGACCAAAGCTCCTCTACAAAGAACTGTGAACAAACCCAGCACCTCTCATGGGGGGGCGCTGTCTCCCTACCCTCTTCTGAACTTACTGATGGACATGAAGCATTGACTGAATCTGAACTGGTTAAATTCTAATCAAGTCAACTTTAGAACATGTCTGATGACGCCTACATGGATTTATCTATCTGCCATATATTCTAAACTTAAGTTATTGGGCAGAAACATGGAACCATATTACTTTTTGTGATGTAAAGTTCTTTTTTTAAAATCGATAATGCAATCAACATTTTTCTTGATTTTATCTAAAGAACAGGTATTCCAGAATGTTTTCTGTCCTGATTAAAGGGACATTAAAGGCATAGGAAACCCACATTTTTTATTACATGATTCAGATACAACAACAATTTTAAGCAACTTTCTAATTTACTCCTATTATCATTTTTTCTTTGTTATCTAGGTATGCTTATTTGAAGGAGCAGCAATGCACTACTGGTTTCTAAATGAACACATGGGTGAGACAATGACAATCAATATATATGCAGTCACCAATCAGCAGCTAGAACCTAGGTGTTTTGCTGCTCCTGAGCTTACCTAGATAAACATTTCAGCAAAGGATAACAAGAGAAAGAAGCAAATTAAATAATATAAGTAAATTGGAAAGTTCCAAATCAAGAAAGAACATTTTTGGGTTTCAAGTCCCTTTAAAGGCTAGATTGCAAGTGGAGCGCTTATTTTTCGGAGTGCTAATTGCTACCGCGAACTCACAGTAGCAATAACCAGGCACTTGTAAATGATGGTTATTTATCACGCACACATAAACGGGCGATTTTCCCGTTTATAAGACACAATAATTAACCAGCCATTACAAGTGCCTGGTTATTGCTACTGTGAGTTCGCGGTAGCAATTAGCACTTTGAAAATTAACCAAAATTAATATGGTTAATTTTCAGCTTATCCCCCAATTGCCTCCAAAATAAAGTAAATTGTAGTTTTTTATTTAAAAAAAAATTAGCTTTTTTTTAATAAGAAAAACTTCACAAAACAGTTTTTAAGGGTTAAAAGTGCCTCTACATTGTGGTCTATGGGGACTGTGTTATCCCTGTAAATATATATGTATATGCTTGTATACATATATATTTCTGTGTTATTATGTGTATATACATATATATATTTATGTGTTACTATGTGTATATACATATATATATTTGTGCTACTATGTGTATATACCTATATATTTATGTGTTAATATGTGTATATACATATATATTTATGTGTTAATATGTGTATATAAATATATGAACACATAAATATATATGTATATGCACATATTAACAAATAAATATATATGTATATACACATACTAACACACATATATATATATATATATATATATATATACACACATAGTAACACATAAATATATATGTATATAAACATAATAACACATAAATATATATGTATATACACATAGTAACACATAAATATATATGTATATACACATTTTAACACATAAATATATATGTATATACACATATTAACACATAAATATATATATATGTATATACACATACTAACACAGAAATATATATGTATATACACATATTAACACATAAATATATATATATGTATATACACATACTAACACATAAATATATATATGTATATACACATACTAACACATAAATATATATGTATATACACATATTAACACAAATATATATGTATATACACATAGTAACACATAAATATATATGTATATACACATAGTAACACATAAATAAATATGTATATACACATAATAACACATAAATATATATGTATATACACATATTAACACATAAATATATATATGTATATACACATACTAACACATAAATATATATGTATATACACATAGTAACACATAAATATATATGTATATACACACAGTAACACATAAATATATATATGTATATACACATACTAACACATAAATATATATGTATATACACATAGTAACACATAAATATATATATATATATATATATGTATATACACATACTAAAACATAAATATATATGTATATACACACAGTAACACATAAATATATATGTATAGACACATACTAACACATAAATATATATGTATATACACACAGTAACACATAAATATATATGTATAGACACATACTAACACATAAATATATATGTATATACACATACTAACACATAAATATATATGTATATACACATTTTAACACATAAATATGTATATACACATAGTAACACATAAATATATATGTATATACACATAGTAACACATAAATATATATGTATATACACATAGTAACACATATATATATATGTATATACACATTTTAACACATAAATATATATGTATATACACATAGTAACACATAAATATATATGTATATACACATAGTAACACATAAATATATATGTACATACTAACACATAAATATATATGTATATACGCTAGTTCTCATGTCGTGTCTGATGCATCAGAATGAGGCTCACATTGGAGCCTATGGAAGTGCGTTCTCATGAGCGCAAAGCTTCCGTGCCAAGCAATAATTTGCACTCCACTCGTAGTCTTGCCCTTAATCTGTTTTCTTGTTCCAATTGTAAAGGGTGTCCCTACTGACCAGTAAAGTGGAGGCCGTTGTCATTATTGGTCAATGAGGATTAGTAGGAAATATAAAACACATGCTGCAGTATTATTTGTTTCTCAGTCACATGTAAATGTTGCTCTTTTGTAACAGGATAGGTTATTATTTGTTAGTGCAATATCCCTTTATTCTAAATTACATTTTCATGATCTGGACAGTTTTAGAGTTGTTTCAATTTTAAAGGGACAGTTAACTCAAAGCTAAACTTTAATGATTCAGAAAGAACATGCAATTTTAAGCAACTTTCCAATTTCCAATGCTGCAGCTGACTGGTGGCTACACACATTTCTCTCTTGTGTTTTCATAAAGCTCCGAGAAGGGCATTACTTCTCCTTCAACAAAGGAGTTCAAGCAAATGAAGTAAATTTGATAATAGAAGTAATTTGGAAAATTGTATTGACATGCACTGTCTGAATCATGAAAGAAACACTTTGGGTTTCATGTCCCTTTAAATTAACATCAAATTAACTTTGTTCTCTTAGTACCTTTTGTTGAAAAGTACACCTAAATAGGCTCCCACACCTGTATTGGTGAGCAGCAGTATGCCGGCACATTTATAAAAATTGAGTTTTTAAGTTTTACTGTAAGCACTGGAAATTCTTAGAAAAAAAATGTATATTTTAAAAATATTCATTTAGCTGCAACAAAAAAAAAAATACTACACTGTCCTTTTAAAGGGACCTGAAACCCCAATTTTTTTGTTCATGATTCAGATATAACATACAATTTTAAACCACTTCCAATTGTACTTCATTCTTTTGGTAACCTTTGTTGAAGGAGCTGCAATGCACTACTGAGAGCTAGCTCAACACATCAGGTGAGCCAATCACAAGAGGCATATATGTGCAGCCACCAATCAGCAGCTTGCTCCTAGTAGTGTATTGCTGCTACTAAGCCTACCTAGGTATGCTTTTCAACAAAGGATGCCAATAGAAAAAAACTAATGATATAATAGTAATAAACTGGAAAGTGATTTAAAATGGCATGCTCTCCCTGACTCATGAAGTTTCATACAAATTAGGAAAAAATGTCACTTCCGTTTCATGTTCTATACCTCTTCGATCACTGGTTATTTGTCAATGAACTTTACAACTTCGCTTTCTAGAAATGGGCATATGTTGAAGCCCCATTCCAGAAGCTGAAGGGTTAAAACAAACCAGCAATAAATTGATTACAGTTTTTAAGTTACAGTATGGTTATGCTAAACTGAGATATATCACCCCACCAAGAGAGGCTAGAGCTCCGTTCATTATTAAAGGGACAGTCCAGCCAAAATTGGAATTCACAAAAATGCTTCTTGTAAAAGTTATACATGTTTCAAGAGCACTTGCTCACAGAGTCTAAGGTGCTTTTACCATCTGGTAATAATCGAATTGTTAATTGCTGACATGATACAAGCCCCACTTGTGCTCTGAGCAGCTGCAGTATTTAAAATGCTGGTGCACTGAGAATATCTAGCTATGCTTTACATGCAGAGAAGAATGACAACACTAAAACAGTGATAACCTTTACTAGAAACATTTTTGCCAACACTTGTATATTGCAAATATGTTTCTATTCAAAGATGTAATTAATCTGTGTGCATTTAATTCCCTTTAAGGACACTAAAGATAAAATTAAACTTTCATGATTAAGACAGAGCATACAATTTTAAACAAATTTCCAACTGACTTCCATTATCGATTTGTGTTCGGTTTTTTATATGCGTTATCTTAGACACCAGTTCCTACTGAGCATGTGCAAGAGTCAGTAATTGGCTGATGGTAGTCACATGATACAGTGTGGCAGGGAAATGGAGGCAATATTTTAAATTTCTAAAAATGATTGTGTGTCAATTTGTTTAAAAAAGGCTGTGCAGAATGTGCACAGTCTTTTTATAAGCACACTTTCTGAGGCGCCAGCTACTACTGAGCATGTGCAAGATTTCACATTGTATATGAATAATATGAATATGAGTCTGTGATTGGCTCATGGCCAAATGTTGACATTTGTCATAAAAAAAACTACTGCTCATTTAAATTTTAAAGTAAGTGCTATTGCTCTGTCTTTTTTATTATGTATGTATTCTGCATTTAATGGTCCATTAATCACATAATTTAATATTGTGTGGAGACAAGGGGGCAGAGTGAGGGAAATGGGGTGGAGTCAAGGTAATTTGAGGGAGGTGCCTGTTTGAGTCTGGGAAGAAGATGGGGTTGTGCATTTCTGGGAAGGGTTTCACAGTCTAAAGTTTCATTATAAAACCTGGGACATAACAAGAGGCCAGAAGGACAGTGAGACAAAGCTTCTGTATCAGCACTGCCCTGCAAAATACAGGACAGCTGGGAACTTTACATTAATGTAGCCCTGGGGTGTCACAAACACATAGAAAATAAATGGGTAATGGGAATTTAAAAATGTTTAAAAATACATTAAAGGGACAGTCTACTTCAGAATGTTTATTGCTTAAAAAGATAATCCCTTTATTACCCGTTCCCCAGTTTTGCACAACCAACACAGTTATATTAATATACTTTTTACCTCTGTGATTACCTTGTATCTAAGGCTCTGCAGACGGCCCCTTATTTCAGTGCTTTTGACAGACTTGCATTTTAACCAATAGGTGCTGACTCCACAGGAGTGAGCACAATGTTATCTATATGACACACATGCACTAGCGCTCTCTATCTTTGAAAAACTGTTCTAAATGCACTGAGATAAGAGGCAGCCTTTAAAGGCTTAGAAATTAGCATATGATCCTACCTAGGTTTAGCTTTCAACAAAGAATACCAAGAGAACAAAGCAAACAATGATAAAAGTAAATTGAAAAGTTGTTTAAAATTGCCCTAGCTGAATCATGAAAGTTTACTTCTGACTAGACTGTCCCTTTAAAAGTAATGAACATTAAATAAAATGTTGAGACACCGCTTTATTCATTAATACCGGTCAAATAATAAATTGCTACGGGGGGGAAAAAACTCAGATTTCAAGCCAAAGAGCTTTTGAGAGAAAACTAAGAGAAAGGTATATATGTGTGACCTATTAGTTATATTAACAAAAATCAGAATGCACAGTAATTACATTTTTATTTTATTAAAAGAATCTGATGTATATTGTATAATTGTGAAACAATATGAGAGTGACACTTAAATACTCTGATCAATGTAACAGCATTATGTAATAAAGAAGATTATTTTTTTATTATGACATTTAATGTTATACTGTGTGAATAAGGTACAGAAAAGAATCAAATGTACCCTGTACTTTTTTTCTCACTTTAATGTGTTCCCAAATACTTTTTATACCACACACAGTATAAGATTATGGGTAAATCGCTCCTTTGGGTTTATTATTGCAATTTAAATAGTTAGCCTTTGTGGAAACATACAGAAAGACTAAATAAGTAGAACTATGTTTCCTGCAGACTCAGCCTATTTAAATTGAAATGCTTTTTTACAACAAAGGTTTGTGGTTTCAGTGAGCAAAACTAGACATTTCAAATAAAAAAATAAATTTAAAGGAATAATTTCCCATACATTAAATACTCTGAATCTGGTATAACAAGCCATAAGAACTTATTTTACAGTGTTGTTATTTTTTTAACTTAAATGTAAATATTATGATGAAAATTATATTTCAGCCGTCTCCCAGGGGTGCTTACATATTTGCATGCTGTATGCAAACTGGTGTCATTGGCTGGTTTGCAGTACTGCATTGCTGCTCTGACACTGGCTTTAACTATGTGTTTAATTTATATTTAGGGTTTAAACAAATAGTTATGTGCAAACAATAGTACAATAATAAAAATGCTCTAACGCATTATAGTATTTTCTTTTTGAACTTTTATATCCCTTTAATGTTCCCTTTAAGGTATTCCCATTTCTTTTGCAAAGATATTCCCTTATTTTATCAAACAGTAACCTGATTCTTCCCAATACCCAAGTGACCTTTTAAAGTCATTGTGCTACATCTCCCTCCCAACACGATATGTCGCATAATGCTGATTGTAATCACTGTGTCAATAACAACTGAATCACAGTGTGGGGCACGCGGGCCGCCATCCAGGTCACATAATTTAATGTGAGATACTAAGGTATATGACAAAAACATGCTTTAAATGGGCATGAAAGTTAAAATAAAATGTATAATTCAGATAGAGCGTACAAAAAAAGCGTCAACAAAAAAAACTTTTAAATTTACTTTAAATAACACATTTCACTCTTTCTCTTCCTTTGCTGAAACGTAGCTCCATTCCAGTAAAGCTTACTGAGGTAGGCTCAAGAGCATGCACGTTTTTAGCTCTATATATAAATATATATATATACAACAATGATGCAAACACCATGCTGTGGTGTGTTAATCTAAATTTCTCTGCTCTGGTGAGAGGATCTAAAGTTCTCTGCTCCGGTGAGATGATCTAAAGTTCTCTGCTCAGGTGAGATGATCTAAAGTTCTCTGCTCGGGCGAGATGATCTAAAGCTCTCTGCTCAGGTGAGATGATCTAAAGCTCTCTGCTCAGGTGAGATGATCTAAAGCTCTCTGCTCAGGCGAGATGATCTAAAGTTCTCTGCTCAGGCAAGATGATCTAAAGTTCTTTGCTCAGGTGAGATGATCTAGCTCAGATGAGATAATATAAAGTTGTCAGCTCAGGTGAGATGATCTAAAGCTCTCTGCTCAGGTGAGATGATCTAAAGCTCTCTGCTCAGGTGAGATGATCTAAAGCTCTCTGCTCAGGTGAGATGATCTAAAGCTCTCTGCTCAGGTGAGATGATCTAAAGCTCTCTGCTCAGGCGAGATGATCTAAAGTTCTCTACTATGGTGTGACGATCTAGCTCAGATGAGATAATATAAAGTTGTCAGCTCAGGTAAGATGCTCTAAAGTTCTCTACTCTGGTGTGATGATCTAGCTCAGATGAGATAATATAAAGTTGTCAGCTCAGGTGAGATGATCTAATGTTCTCTGCTCTGGTGAGATGATCTAAAGTTCTCTGTTCTGGGTCTTGATGAAATAAAGTTCTCCACTTAGGTGAGATGTTCTAAAGTTCTCTGCTCAGGTGAGATGATCTAAAGTTCTCTGCTCAGATGAGATGATCTAAAGTTCTCTGCTCGGGCGAGATGATCTAAAGTTCTCTGCTCGGGCGAGATGATCTAAAGCTCTCTGCTCTGGTGAGATGATCTAAAGCTCTGTGCTCTGGTGAGATGATCTAAAGCTCTCTGCTCAGGTGAGAGGATCTAAAGTTCTCTGCTCAGGTGAGATGATCTAAAGTTCTATGCTCAGGTGAGATGATCTAAAGTTCTCTGCTCAGGTGAGATGATCTAAAGTTCTCTGCTCAGGTGAGATGATCTAAAGTTCTCTGCTCTGGTGAGATGATCTAAAGTTCTCTGTTCAGGGTCCTGATGAAATAAAGCTCCCCACTTAGGTGTGATGATCTAAAGTTGTCAGCTCAGGTGAGATGATCTAAAGTTCTCTGTTCAAGTGAGATGAACTAAATTTCTCTGCTCAGGTGAGATGATCTAAAGTTCTCTGCTCAGGTGAGTTGAACTAAAGTTCTCTGCTCATTTGCGATGATCTAAAGTTCTCTGCTCAGGTGAGATGATCTAAAGTTCTCTGCTCAGGTGAGATGATCTAAAGTTCTCTGCCCCAGTGAGATAATCTAAAGTTCTCTACTCAGGTTAGATGATATAAAGTTCTCTGCTCAGGTGAGTTGAACTAAAGTTCTCTGCTCATTTGCGATGATCTAAAGTTCTCTGCTCAGGTGAGATGATCTAAAGTTCTCTGCTCAGGTGAGATGATCTAAAGTTCTCTGCCCCAGTGAGATAATCTAAAGTTCTCTACTCAGATGAGATGATCTAAAGTTCTCTACTCTGGTGTGATGATCTAAAGTTCTCTGCTCTGGTCTGATGATCTAGCTCAGATGAGATAATATAAAGTTGTCAGCTCAGGTGAGATGCTCTAAAGTTCTCTACTCTAGTGTGATGATCTAAAGTTCTCTGCTCTGGTGTGATGATCTAGCTCAGATGAGATAATATAAAGTTGTCGGCTCAGGTGAGAGGATCTAAAGTTATCTGCTCAGATGAGATGATCTAAAGTTCTCTGCTCAGGTGAGATGATCTAAAGTTATTCACTCTGTTGAGATGACCTAACATTATCTGTTCAGGTGAGATGATCTAAAGTTCTCTGTTCAGGTTAGAGGATCTAAAGTTCTCTTCTCTAGTAAGATGATCTAATGTTCTCTGCTCAGGTGAGATGATCTAAAGCTCTGTGCTCAGGTGAGATGATCTAATGTTCCCTGCTCAGGTGAGATGATCTAATGTTCTCTGCTCAGGTGAGATGATCTAAAGCTCTCTGCTCAGGTGAGATGATCTAAAGCTCTCTGCTCAGGTGAGATGATCTAAAGCTCTCTGCTCAGGTGAGAGGATCTAAAGCTCTCTGCTCAGGCGAGATGATCTAAAGTTCTCTGCTCAGGCAAGATGATCTAAAGTTCTTTGCTCAGGTGAGAAGATCTAGCTCATATGAGATAATATAAAGTTGTCAGCTCAGGTGAGACGATCTAAAGCTCTCTGCTCAGGTGAGATGATCTAAAGCTCTCTGCTCAGGTGAGATGTTCTAAAGCTCTCTGCTGAGGCGAGATGATCTAAAGTTCTCTACTA
This sequence comes from Bombina bombina, assembly GCF_027579735.1. Taxonomy (NCBI): domain Eukaryota; kingdom Metazoa; phylum Chordata; class Amphibia; order Anura; family Bombinatoridae; genus Bombina; species Bombina bombina. The sequence continues at coordinate 256,647,146 of NC_069505.1, forward strand.
TGGTGTGATGATCTAGCTCAGATGAGATAATATAAAGTTGTCAGCTCAGGTAAGATGCTCTAAAGTTCTCTACTCTGGTGTGATGATCTAGCTCAGATGAGATAATATAAAGTTGACAGCTCAGGTGAGATGATCTAATGTTCTCTGCTCTGGTGAGATGATCTAAAATGCTCTGCTCTGGTGAGATGATCTAAAGTTCTCTACTCTGGTGTGATCTAAAGCTATCTGCTCAGATGAGATGATCTAAAGTTCTCTGCTCTGGTGAGATGATCTAAGAATACTCATCAATATTGGGAGGAACCTTCAGAAATGTTTAGAAATTCAGATTTTACCTTATGAGATGTGTATCTTTTTATGCAGTTTCTGTATGTAAAGAAGCAACTCCTACATTACAATACAAGGTCTAAAAAATTTCACAAATACATTTTATGGTTTCTCTCCATACCGGCAATTTTTTTTTTAAAAATCAGACCTTGAGGGATCAATTCTCTAAACCTCGCCAGATAAGAAGTGTTTTTTCACAATGACCCTCGCAGGGGCTTCCACAGTGGAATTATTGTAAAAAAGAGGGCAGTCCCTGCAAGTGTCGAGATGGCTCCTATATAAAGTAATGGAGCTCGCTTGAAAGGGACACAACTTCATAGAGCAAAGTTAACAGTTACAAATTAAATTCTGCAGCCTAAATCCCATTATACTGCTTTCTGCGTATATCATCTTACAATCGCTTCTATTTTCATATGCATTTATTTTTCTATTAGGGTATTAAATATTTTGAGTGTTTTGAGAAAAGTTTTCCACGTTCTAACTGGTGAGAAAAAACTGTGAGATCTGCAGTGCTAAAATCTTTACAGAATTACGCTGGGATTAGAGAGACAATTTCATATATTCCCCTGGAAATTCCCATGTTCAGCCCATTTTTCACAAAAACAACAATTACGCTTTGTATTTTGTACTTAGAAGTACAAATGTCTGTGTTTTTGCACATCCAGTGCACTTAAATTACGATTTACGGTGTGCATATTCAATACAATTTATTCCTGAGTAATTTACCTACAAATTTTACATTTTGATAAAATATGATTGTTGGTGAAGAATTTTGTTACGATTTTTGATGCAACTAAACAATACTGTTTTGTCTTGCTTATCTTTGTGTGAATGGTTCAATTATTTGTTTTGTATGATTTTGTATTATGTGACTCATTACCACCTGCACAAGAATCATGTGACTCATTACCGTCTGCATGAGAATCATGTAACTCATTACCATCTACACAAGAATCATGTGACTCATTACCGCCTGCACAAGAATAATGTGACTCATTACCGCCTGCATAAGAATCTTGTGACTCATTACCATCTGCACTAGAATCATGGGACTCATTACCGCCTGCACAAGAATTATGTGACTCATAGCCACCTGCACAAGAATCATGTGTCTCCTTACCGCCTGCACAAGAATTATGTGACTCATTACCGCCTGCACGAGAATCATGTGACTCATTACTGCCTACTCAAGAATCATGTGACTCATTACCACCTGCACGAGAATCATGTGACTAATCACTATCTGCACAAGAATCATGTGACTAATCACTATCTGCACAAGAATCATGTGACTCATTACCACCTACACGAGAATCATGTGACTCATTACTGCATGCAGAAGAATCATGTGACTCATTACCACCTGCACAAGAATCATGTGACTCATCACCAACTGCACAAGAATCATGTGACTCATCACCATCTGCACAAGAATCATGTGACTCATTACCATCTGCACAAGAATCATGTGAGTGACTCATCCCCATCTGCACAAGAATCGTGACTCATCACCATCTGCACAAGAATCATGTGACTCATTACCATCTGCACAAGAATCATGTGAGTGACTCATCCCCATCTGCACAAGAATCATGTGACTCATCACCATCTGCACAAGAATCATGTGACTCATTACCGCCTGCACGAGAATCACCTGACCAATCACCATCAGCACAAGAATCATGTGACTCATCACCATCTGCACAAGAATCATGTGACTCATCAACACCTGCACAAGAATCATGTGACTCATTACCACCTGCACAATAATCATGTGATATCACCATCTGCACAAGAATCATGTGACTCATTACTGTCTGCACGAGAATCATATGACTAATCACCATCAGCACAAGAATCATGTGACTCATAACCATCTGCACAAGAATCATGTGACTCATTACCACCTGCACAAGAATCATGTGACTTATTACCATCTGCACAAGAATCATTTGACTAATCACCATCTACACAAGAATCATGTGACTCATCACCATCCGCACAAGAATCATGTGACTCATTACCATTTGCACAAGAATCATGTGACTCATTACTGTCTGCACAAGAATCATGTGACTCATTACCATCTGCACAAGAATCATGTGACTCATCACCATCTGCACAAGAATCATGTGACTCATTACCGTCTGCACAAGAATCATGTGACTCATTACCATCTGCACAAGAATCATGTGACTCATCAACATCTGCACAAGAATCATGCATGGAAAAAATATGCTCATTGACTGTGGGTCACATGCACAGGAATTCCCCAGTTGCTCTGTACAAGCATTAAAATATTTTTTGTTTTTGCATTTAAAAGAAGAAATGAAAAATGTTGCATAGTTTTTTCATTTTTCTGTCCTGGTTAAAAAATGTTTGTTTGCACGCTCACTGCAGAGTGTAAGGGGCCTATTTATTAATGTGCAAGTGGACATGATCCGATATAGCATACGCTGTTGGCATTTATCATTGCACCAGCAGTTCTTGTGAACTGCTGGTGCAATACCGCCCCCTGCAGATTCATGGCCAATCAGCCGCTAGCCGCTAGGGGGTGTCAATCAACCCAATCGTATTGGATTGGGTTGATTTTAGGCGATGTCTGACGCCACCTCAGAGCAGGCGGACAGGTTATGGAACAGCAGTCTTTAGACCGCTGCTTCATAACTTGTGTTACTGTCAAAGCCTTCACGGGGCTTCAAGCTTCATACGGAGCTTGATAAATATACCCCTCAGTGTTCACATACAGAGCTGTGAGAGTTGTCCTTATAAGCGAGTAATTAACCACTAGGAATAAGTTGTGCACAAACATGTAATTCCCTTAAAGGGCCATTATAGTTAGACAATTACATACTCTAACTCAGGTTCTTCAAAACACTGGTCGGGACCCATTACTGGGTCACAACACCATGAGTACTGGGTCGTGACTTGTGTGTGTGTGTTGTAGGAGAGTGTGTGTGTGTGTGGTGTGTGTTTGTGTGTGGTGTGTGACTGTTTTGTATGAGAGTGTGTGTGTTGTATGAGGGTGTGTGTGTGGTATGTGACTGTTTTGTATGAGAGTGTGTGTGTTGTATGAGAGTGTGTGTGTGGCATTTGACTGTTTTTTATGAGAGTGTGTGTTGTATGAGAGTGTGTGTGTGGTATGTGACTGTTTTGTATGAGTGTGTGGTGTGTGACGTTTTTGTATGAGAGTGTGTGTGTTTGGTATGTGACTGTTTTGTATGAGAGTGTGTGTGTTATGTGACTGTTTTGTATGAGAGTTTGTGTGTGGTATGTGACTGTTTTGTCTGAGTGTGTGTGTGTGGTGTGTGACTTTTTTGTATGAGAGTGTGTGTGTTTGGTATGTGACTGTTTTGTATGAGTGTGTGTGTGTGTTATGTGACTGTTTTGTATGAGAGTGTGTGTGTGTGGTATGTGACTGTTTTATATGAGAGTGTGTGTGTTGTATGAGAGTGTATGTGTGGTATGTGACTGTTTTGTATGAGAGTATGTGTGTTATATTAGAGTGTGTGTGTGTGTGTTTGCGGTGTGTGACTATTTTGTATGAGAGTGTGTGTGTAGTGTGTGACTGTTTTTATGAGGACGTGTGTGGTGTGTGCGTTGTATGAGAGTGTGAGTGTTGTATGAGAGTGTGTGTGTGTGGTGTTACTGTTTTGTATGAGAGTGTGTGTGTTGTATGAGAGTGTGTAACTGTGGTGTGTAACTGTTTTGTATGAGAGTGTGTGTGTTGTATGAGAGCGTGTGTGTGGTATGTGACTGTTTTGTATGAGAGTATGGCCTCTAGTTATCAAGCCGTCAACCTCAAATTACGCTGGAATTCCGCTGCGTATTTGTGGCGAGGCTGATTCGCCTTAGTTATCAAGCCTTAGATACCGGCAAAAGTAGAATTTTGTGACGTAAGCTTCGATCCGCCGGACTCAGTCTGACACAGATCGATGCTTATGTCACTCCAGATGTTACGCACACACCGGCACAATCTGACTACTTTTGCTAGTTATCAAAAAACTAGCAGGTACGCTCGGCACTTTTCTGTCCCAGCGTACCTGGTTTTCAAACCGCCGCCCTGGAGGGGGCGGATCCATAGGAATCAATGGGAGTCTGACCATAGCGGAAAGTTCATGTTCGCTGGCTGCCAGACATCCCATTGATTCCTATGGGAGCTGTCTACACCTAACACCCTAACATGTACCCCCGAGTCTAAACACCCTAATCTGTCCCCCCCCCTACAACCGCCGCAACTAAATAAATGTATTACCCCCTAAACCGCCGCTCCCGGAGCCCACCGCCACTATAATAAACTGATTAACCCCATAAAACCGCCGCTCCTAGACCCCGCCGCAACTATAATGAATATGTTAACCCCTAAACCGCCGCTCCCGGAGCCCACTGCCACTCTAATAAACTTATTAACCCCTAAACCGCCGCTCCCGGAGCCCACCGCCACCTACATTATACCTATTAACCCCTATCCTGCCCCCCCCCTATACCGCCCCCCTCTATAATAAAGATATTAACCCCTATCCTGCGGATCCCGGACCTCTGCCGCAACTAAATAAATAGTTTAACCCCTAAACCGCCGCTCCCGGAGCCCACCGCCACCTACATTATACCTATTAACCCCTATCCTGCCCCCCCCTATACCGCCGCCCTCTATAATAAAGTTATTAACACCTATCCTGCGGATCCCGGACCTCGCCACAACTAAATAAATAGTTTAACCCTAAACCGCCACTCCCGGACCCCGCCGCAACCTATATTAAAACTTATTAACCCCTAATCTGCCCCCTCTACACCGTCGGCACCTATAATAAATTTATTAACCCCTATCCTGCCCCCCCTACACCGCCGCCACTGTAATAAAATTATTAACCCCTAAACCTAAGTCTAACACTAACCCTAACACCCCCCCTAACTTAAATATTAATTAAATAAATCTAAATAATAATTTCTCTTATTAACTAAATTAATCCTATTTAAAACTAAATACTTACCTTTAAAATAAACCCTAATATAGCTACAATATAAATAATAATTATATTGTAGCTATTTTAGGATTTATTTTTATTTTACAGGCAACTTTCAATTTATTTTAACTAGGTACAATAGCTATTAATAGTTATTAACTATTTAATAGCTACCTAGCTAAAATGAAGAGAAATTTACCTGTAAAATAAAAACGAACCTAAGTTACAATTACACCTAACACTACACTATACTTTAATAAATTATTCCTATTTAAAATTAAATACTTACCTGTAAAATAAACCCTAAGATAGCTACAATATATTTAATAATTACATTGTAGCTATTTTAGGATTTATATTTATTTTACAGGTAACTTTGTATTTATTTTAGCTAGTTAGAATAGTTATTAAATAGTTATTAACTATTTCAATAACTACCTAGCTAAAAGAAATACAAAATTACCCTGTAAAATAAATCCTAACCTAAGTTACAATTAAACCTAACACTACACTATCATTAAATTAATTAAACAAATTAGCTACAAATAACTACAATTAACCCCTTAATGACCACAATGTACCCTGTATGTCACTGGTGGTTAAGGGTTTTTTCAGGACATAATAGCACAAGTCTAGCAAGAACACGCTATTAATGCCCTCCCTCCAGCAGGCTTTGTGGAATAGAGCAGTCTCAATGCTGGTGGCAAGACAGCACTATAAACAATCAAGTCCCAAAAAAAGGCCAGTGACATACAGGGTACGTCGCTGGTCCTTAAGGGGTTAAATAAACTAACTAAAGTACAAAAAATAAAAAAAGCTAAGTTACAAACCATAAAAAAAAATAAGTTACAAACATTTAAAAAAGATTACAACAATTTAAAGCTACTTACACCTAATCTAAGCCCCAAATAAAATAACAAAGCCCCCCAAAAATAAAAAAAAATGCCCTACCCTATTCTAAATTAAAAAGTTACCAGCTCTTTTACCTTACCAGCCCTTAAAAGGACCTTTTGCGGGGCATGCCCCAAAGAATTTTGCTCTTTTGCCTGTAAAATAAAAATACAACCCCCCCAACATTAAAACCCACCACCCACATACCCCTAATCTAACCCAAACCCCCCTTAAATAAACCTAACACTACCCCCCTGAAGATCATCCTACCTTGAGTCGTCTTCAGCCAGCCGACCACCGATGGAACCGAAGAGGAGATCCGGAGCGGCAGAAGTCATCATCCAAGGGGCGCTGAAGAAGTCTTCCATCCGATGAAGTCATCATCCAGGCGGCGCTAAAGAGGTCTTCCAACCAGGCGATGTCATCTTCCAAGTGGCATCTTCCAATCTTCTTTCTTCCAGATCCATCTTCATCCTGACGACGCGGAACATCCTTCTTACCCGACGGCCGACGACTGAATGAAGGTTCCTTTAAGGGAAGTCATCCAAGATGGCCTCCCTTCAATCCGATTGGCTGATAGGATTCTATCAGCCAATCGGAATTAAGGTAGGAAAAATCTGATTGGCTGATTTGAATCAGCCAATCAGATTGAAGTTCAAATCTGATTGGCTGATCCAATCAGCAATCAGCTTGAGCTTGCATTCTATTGGCTCTTCCGATCAGCCAATCGAATGCGAGCTCAATCTGATGGCTGATTGGATCAGCCAATCGGATTGAACTTCAATCTGATTGGCTGATTCAATCAGCCAATCAGATTTTTCCTACCTTAATTCCGATTGGCTGATAGAATCCTATCAGCCAATGGAATTGAAGGGGACGCCATCTTGGATGACGTCCCTTAAAGGAACCTTCATTCAGTCGTCGGCCGTCGGGGAAGAAGGATGTTCCGCGTCGGCGGGATGAAGATGGATCCGGAAGAAAGAAGATTGAAGATGCCGCTTGGAAGATGACATCGCCCGGTTGGAAGACCTCTTCAGCGCCGCCTGGATGATAACTTCAACGGATGGAAGACTTCTTCAGCGCCCCTTGGATGATGACTTCTGCCGCTCCGGAACTCCTCTTCGGTTCCATCGGTGGTCGGCTGGCTGAAGACGACTCAAGGTAGGATGATCTTCAGGGGGGTAGTGTTAGGTTTTTTTAAGGGGGGTTTGGGTTAGATTAGGGGTATGTGGTGGTGGGTTTTAATGTTGGGGGGGGTTGTATTTTTATTTTACAGGCAAAAAGAACTGAATTCTTTGGGGCATACCCCGCAAAAGGCCCTTTTAAGGGCTGGTAAGGTAAAAGAGCTGGTAACTTTTTAATTAGAATAGGGGTAGGGCATTTTTTTTATTTTGCGGGGCTTTGTTATTTTATTAGGGGGCTAAGATTAGGTGTAAGTATCTTAAAATTGTTGTAATCTTTTTTAAATGTTTGTACTTTTTTTTTTTTTGTAACAGCTTTTTTTTATTTTTTATACCTTTAGTTAGTTTATTTAATTGTATTTAATTATAGTTATTTGTAGCTAATTTATTTAATTAATTTAATGATAGTGTAGTATTAGGTTTAATTGTAACTTAGGTTAGGATTTATTTTACAGGTAATTTTGTATTTCTTTTAGCTAGGTAGTTATGAAATAGTTAATAAGTATTTAATAACTATTCTAACTAGCTAAAATAAATACAAAGTTACCTGTAAAAATAAATATAAATCCTAAAATAGCTACAATGTAATTATTAATTACATTCTAGCTATCTTACGGCTAGAGTTTTGTCGGTAAGGACCCGCGTAGCTAACGCCGGCTTTTTTCTGGCCGCACCATAAAAATAACTCTGGTATTGAGAGTCCACATAAAGGCTGCGTTAGGCTCCAAAAAAGGAGTGTAGAGCATATTTAACGCAGCTTCAACTCTCGATACCAGAGTTGCTTACGGACGCGGCCAGCCTCAAAAACGTGCTCGTGCATGATTCCCCCATAGGAAACAATGGGGCTGTTTGAGCTGAAAAAAAACCTAACACCTGCAAAAAAGCCGCGTTCAGCTCCTAACGCAGCCCCATTGTTTGCTATGAGGAAACACTTTCCTACGTCTGCACCTAACACCCTAACATGTACCCCGAGTCTAAACACCCCTAGCCTTACACTTATTAACCCCTAATCTGCCGCCCCCCGCTATCGCTGACCCCCTGCATATTATTTTTTAACCCCTAATCTGCCGCTCCGTAAACCGCCGCTACTTACATTATCCTTATGTACCCCTAATCTGCTGCCCCTAAACACCGCCGACCCCTATATTATATTTATTAACCCCTAATCTGCCCCCCAAAACGTCGCCTCACCTGCCTACACTTATTAACCCCTAATCTGCCGAGCGGACCGCACCGCTATCATAATAAAGTTATTAACCCCTAATCCGCCTCACTAACCCTATAATAAATAGTATTAACCCTAATCTGCCCTCCCTAACATCGCCGACACCTAACTTCAATTATTAACCCCTAATCTGCCGACCGGAGCTCACCGCTATTCTAATAAATGTATTAACCCCTAAAGCTAAGTCTAACCCTAACACTAACACCCCCTAACTTAAATATAATTTAAATCTAACTAAATTAATTAACTCTTATTAAATACATTATTCCTATTTAAAGCTAAATACTTACCTGTAAAATAAATCCTAAAATAGCTATAATATAATTATAATTTATATTATAGCTATTTTAGGATTAATATTTATTTTACAGGTAACTTTGTATTTATTTTAACCAGGTACAATAGCTATTAAATAGTTAAGAACTATTTAATAGCTAAAATAGTTAAAATAATTACAAAATTACCTGTAAAAATAAATCCTAACCTAAGTTACAATTAAACCTAACACTATACTATCATTAAATTAATTAAATAAAATACCTACAGATTACCTACAATTAAACCTAACACTACACTATCAATACATTAATTAAATACAATACCTACAAAATAACTACAATGAAATAAACTAACTAAAGTACAAAAAATAAAAAGAACTAAGTTACAAAAAATAAAAAAATATTTACAAACATAAGAAAAAATATTACAACAATTTTAAACTAATTACACCTACTCTAAGCCCCCTAATAAAATAACAAAGCCCCCCAAAATAAAAAATGCCCTACCCTATTCTAAATTACAAAAGTTCAAAGCTCTTTTACCTTACCAGCCCTGAACAGGGCCCTTTGCGGGGCAATGCCCCAAGAAGTTCAGCTCTTTTGCCTGTAAAAAAAACATACAATACCCCCCCCCAACATTACAACCCACCACCCACATACCCCTAATCTAACCCCAAACCCCCCTTAAATAAACCTAACACTATGCCCCTGAAGATCATCCTACCTTGTCTTCACCTCACCGGGTATCACCGATCGGTCCTGCTCCAAATTCTTCATCCAACCCAAGCGGGGGCTGGCGATCCATCATCCGGTGGCTGAAGAGGTCCAGAAGAGGCTCCAAAGTCTTCATCCTATCCGGGAAGAAGAGTAGATCCGGACCGGCAACCATCATCTCCAAGCGGCATCTTCTATCTTCATCCGATGAGGACCGGCTCCATCCTGAAGACCTCCACCGCGGACCCATCTTCATCCGGCTACGTCCAACTGAAGAATGACGGTTCATTTAAGGGACGTCATCCAAGATGGCGTCCCTCGAATTTCCGATTGGCTGATAGGATTCTATCAGCCAATCGGAATTAAGGTAGGAATATTTTGATTGGCTAATGGAATCAGCCAATCAGAAATCAAGATCAATTCGATTGGCTGATCCAATCAGCCAATCAGATTGAGCTTGCCATTCTATTGGCTGATCGAAACAGCCAATAGAATGCAAGCTCAATCTGATTGGCTAATTGGATCAGCCAATCGGATTTGAACTTGATTCTGATTGGCTGATTCCATCAGCCAATCAGAATATTCCTACCTTAATTCCGATTGGCTGATAGAATCCTATCAGCCAATCGGAATTCGAGGGACGCCATCTTGGATGACGTCCCTTAAAGGAACCATCATTCTTCAGTTGGACGTCGCCGGATGAAGATGGGTCCGCGGTGGAGGTCTTCAGGATGGAGCCGGTCCTCATCGGATGAAGAAAGAAGATGCCGCTTGGAAGATGATGGTTGCCGGTCCCGGATCTACTCTTCTTCCCGGATAGGATGAAGACTTTGGAGCCTCTTCTGGACCTCTTCAGCCACCGGATGATGGATCGCCAGCCCCCGCTTGGTTGGATGAAGATTTTGGAGCCAGGGACCGATCGGTGATACCCGGTGAGTTGAAGACAAGGTAGGATGATCTTCAGGGGCTTAGTGTTAGGTTTATTTAAGGGAGGTTTGGGTTAGATTAGGGGTATGTGGGTGGTGGGTTGTAATGATGGGGGGGGGTATTGTATGTTTTTTTTTACAGGCAAAAGAGCTGAACCTCTTGGGGCATGCCCCGCAAAGGGCCCTGTTCAGGGCTGGTAAGGTAAAAGAGCTTTGAACTGTAGTCATTTAGAATAGGGTAGGGCATTTTTTTATTTTGGGGGGCTTTGTTATTTTATTAGGGGGCTTAGAGTAGGTGTAATTAGTTTAAAATTGTTGTAAATATTTTTCTTATGTTTGTAAATATTTTTTTATTTTTTGTAACTTAGTTCTTTTTTATTTTTGTACTTTAGTTAGTTTATTTCATTGTAGTTATATGTAGGTATTGTATTTAATTAATGTATTGATAGTGTACGTGTTAGGTTTAATTGTAGGTAATTGTAGGTATTTTATTTAATTAATTTAATGATAGTAATAGTGTTAGGTTTAATTGTAACTTAGGTTAGGATTTATTTTACAGGTAAATTTTGTAATTAATTTAACTATTTTAGCTATTAAATAGTTCTTAACTATTTAATATGCTATTGTACCTGGTTAAAATAAATACAAAGTTACCTGTAAAATAAATATTAATCCTAAATAGCTATAATATCATTATAATTTATATTGTAGCTATATTAGGATTTATTTACAGGTAAGTATTTAGCTTTAAATAGGAATAATTTATTTAATAAGAGTTAATTAATTTCGTTAGATTTAAATTATATTTAAGTTAGGGGGGTGTTAGGGTTAGGGTTAGACTTAGCTTTAGGGGTTAATACATTTATTAGAATAGCGGTGAGCTCCGGTCGGCAGATTAGGGGTTAATAATTGAGTTAGGTGTCGGCGATGTTAGGGAGGGCAGATTAGGGGTTAATACTATTTATTATAGGGTTAGTGAGGCGGATTAGGGGTTAATAACTTTATTATAGTAGCGGTGCGGTCCGCTCGGCAGATTAGGGTTAATAAGTGTAGGCAGGTGGAGGCGACGTTGAGGGGGGCAGATTAGGGGTTAATAAATATAATATAGGGGTCGGCGGTGTTAGGGGCAGCAGATTAGGGGTTACATAAGGAAACTTCAGTAGCGGCGCTTTGCGGTCGGCAGATTAGGGGTTAATTATTGTAGGTAGCTGGCTGTGACGTTGTGGGGGGCAGGTTAGGGGTTAATAAATATAATATAGGGGTCGGCGGTGTTAGGGGCAGCAGATTAGGGGTACATAAGGATACGTAGGTGGCGGTCGGCAGATTAGGGGTTATAAAAAAATTAATAGAGTGGCGGCGATGTGGGGGGACCTCGGTTTAGGGGTACATAGGTAGTTTATGGGTGTTAGTGTACTTTAGAGTACAGTAGTTAAGAGCTTTATGAACCGGCTTTAGCCCAGAAAAGCTCTAACTACTGACTTTTTTCTGCGGCTGGAGTTTTGTCGTTAGAATTCTAACGCTCACTTCAGACACGACTCTAAATACCGGAGTTAGAAAAATCCCATTGAAAAGATAGGATAACGCAATTGACGTAAGGGGATCTGCGGTATGGAAAAGTCGCAGCTGAAAAGTGAGCGTTAGACCCTTTTTTGAGTGACTCCAAATACCGGAGGTAGCCTAAAACCAGCGTTAGGAGCCTCTAACGCTGGTTTTCACGTCTACCGCCAAACTCCAAATCTAGGCCTTAGGGTTTATTTACAGTAAGTATTTAGTTTTAAATAGGATTCCATTTATTTAATGATCGTGTAGTGTTAGGTGTAATTGTAACTTAGGTTAGGATTTATTTTACAGGTAAATTTCTCTTTATTTTAACTAGGTAGCTATTAAATAGTTAATAACTATTTAATAGCTATTGTACCTATTTAAAATAAATTTAAAGTTGCCTGTAAAATAAAAAAAATCCTAAAATAGCTACAATTTAATTATTATTTATATTGTAGCTTTATTAGGGTTTATTTTAAAGGTAAGTATTTAGTTTTAAAATAGGATTAACTTAGTTAATAATAGAAATATTATTTAGAATTTATTTAATTAATATTTAAGTTAGGGGGGTGTAGGGTTAGTGTTAGACTTAGGTTTAGGGTTAATAATTTTATTACAGTGGTGGGCGGTTGTATCGGGCGGGGGCAGATAGGGGTTAATAAATTTATTATAGGTGGCGATGGGTAGGGGGGGCAGATAGGGGGTTAATACTTTTATTTATAGGGTTGTTGGCGGGGTCCAGGAGTGGCGGTTTAGGGGTTAAACTATTATATTTAGTTGCTGCGGGGGTCCGGGATCCGCAGGATAGGGGTTAATAACTTTATTATAGAGAGCGGCGGTATAAGGGGGGGGCAGGATAGGGGTTACTAGGTATAATGTAGGTGGCAGCGGTATCCGGGGAGGCGGTCGGCTTAGGTTAATACATTTATAAGAGTAGCGGCGGGGTCTAGGAGCGGCGGTTTAGGGGTTAATAACTTTATTTAGTTGTGGGGGGGCTTCGGGGGCGCCGGTATAGGGGGTAGAACAGTGTAGTTTAGTGTGAGTGCTTAGTGACAGGCTAGCAATAAAGCTGTCAAAAAGCCGAAGAGCAGCGAGATCGGATGAGTGATAACTATCACAGTCCGCTGCTCATCACCCCCGTACTTGGTGTGCGGCTTTTTGGACAGCTTTTTTGATAACCTTAGGCGAAATTTTGAAGGTCCCGCGGCGGCGATGGTAGGTGAGCTTAGGCGGGCGTATTGGACCGGCAAAGGCAGGTAAAGTAGAAGGCTTGATAACTACCCCCCTATGTGTGTTATATGAGAGTGTGTGTGTGTGTGTGGTGTGTGTGCCTGTTTTGTATGAGAGTGTGTGTTGTATGAGAGTGTGTGTGTAGTGTGTGACTGTTTTTATGAGTGTGTGTGTGGTGTGTGTGTTGTATGAGAGTGTGCATGTGGTGTGTGTCTGTTTTGTATGAGAGTGTGTGTGTTATATGAGAGTGTGTGTGTGTGTGGTGTGTTGACTGTTTTGATGAGAGTGTGTGTGTGTAGTGTGTGGACTGTTTTGTATGAGAGTGTGTGTTGTATTAGAGTATGTGTGTGGTATGTCACTGTTTTGTATGAGAGTGTGTGTGTTGTATGAGAGTGTGTGTGTGTGTGGTATGTGACTGTTTTGTATGAGAGTGTGTGTGTTGTATGAGAGTGTGTGTGTGGTATGTGACTGTTTTGTATGAGAGTGTGTGTGTTGTATGAGAGTGTGTGTGTGTGGTATGTGACTGTTTTGTATGAGAGTGTGTGTGTTGTATGAGAGTGTGTGTGTGGTATGTGACTGTTTTGTATGAGTGTGTGTTGTATGAGAGTGTGTGTGTGTGTGTGGAATGTGACTGTTTTGTATGAGAGTGTGTGTGTGGTGTGTGACTGTTTTGTATGAGAGTGTGTGTGTTGTATGAGAGTGTGTGTGTTGTATGAGTGTGTGTGTGTGGTATGTGACTGTTTTGTATGAGAGTATGTGTGTTGTATGAGAGTGTGTGTGTGGTATGTGACTGTTTTGTATGAGAGTGTGTGTGTTGTATGAGAGTGTGTGTGGTGGTATGTGACTGTTTTGTATGAGTGCGTGTGTGTTGTATGTGAGTGTGTGTGTGTGGTATGTGACTGTTTTGTATGAGAGTGTGTGGGTGGTGTGTGACTATTTTGTATGAGAGCTGTGTGTGTGTGTTGTATGAGAGTGTGTGTGTGGTAGGTGACTGTTTTGTATGAGAGTGTGTGTGGTATGTGACTGTTTTGTATGAGAGTGTGTGTGTGGTGTGTGACTGTTTTGTATGAGAGTGTGTGTGTTGTATGAGAGTGTGTGTGTGTGTGACTGTTTTGTATGAGAGTGTGTGTGTTGTTTGAGAGTGTGTTTGTGGTGTGTAACTGTTTTGTATGAGAGTGTGTGTGTTGTATGAGAGTGTGTTTGTGGTATGTGACTGTTTTTGTATGAGAGTGTGTGTGTTGTATGAGAGTATGTGTGTGTTGTGTGACCGTTTTGTATGAGAGTGTGTGTGTTGTATGAGTGTGTGTGTGTGTGGTATGTGACTGTTTTGTATGAGAGTGTGTGTGTGGTATGTGACTGTTTTGTATGAGAGTATGTGTGTTATATGAGAGTTTGTGTGTGTAGTGTGTGACTGTTTTGTATGAGAGTGTGTGTGTTGTATGAGTGTGTGTGTGTAGTGTCTGACTGTTTTTATGAGAGTGTGTGTGGTGTGTGTGTTGTATGAGAGTGTGCATGGGGTGTGTGTCTGTTTTTGTATGAGAGTGTGTGTGTTATATGAGAGTATGTGTGGTATGTGACTGTTTGTATGAGAGTATGTGTGTTATATGAGGAGTGTGTGTGGTGTGTGACTGTTTTGTATGAGAGTGTGTGTGCAGTGTGTGACTGTTTTTATGAGAGCGTGTGTGGTGTGTGTGTTGTATGAGAGTGTGTGTGTTGTATGAGAGAGTGTGTGTGGTATGAGAGTGTGTGTGTGGTATGTGACCTGTTTTGTATGAGAGTATGTGTGTTAATATGAGAGTGTGTGGTGTTGTGACTGTTTTGTATGAGAGTGTGTATGTAGTGTGTGACTGTTTTTATGAGAGCGTGTGTGGGTGTTTGTGTTGTATGAGAGTGTGTGTGTTGTATGGTTTTTATGAGAGCTGTGTGTGGTGTGTGTGTTGTATGAGAGTGTGTGTGTTGTATGAGAGTGTGTGTGAGGTGTGTAACTGTTTATGCATGAGAGAGTGTGTGTTGTATGAGAGTGTGTGTGTGGTATGGTGACTGTTTTGTATGAAGAGTATGTGTGTTATATGAGAGAGTGTGTGTGTGTGGTGTGTGACTGTTTTGTATGAGAGTGTGTGTGTTATATGAGAGTTGTGTGTGTAGTGTGTGACTGTTTTTATGAGAGTGTGTGTGGTGTGTGTGTTGTATGAGAGTGTGCATGTGGTGTGTGTCTGTTATGTATGAGAGTGTGTGTGTGTGAGTCTGACGCTTTGTATGAGAGTAGTGCTTGCTGTATGAGAGTGTGTGTGTGGTGTGTAAACTGTTTTGTATTAGAGTGTGTGTGTTGTATGAAAGTTTGTGTCTGTTTTGTATGAGAGTGTGTGTGTTGTTTGAGAGTATGTGTGTGTGGTGTGTGACTGTTTTGTATGAGAGTGTGTGTGTTGTATGAGAGTACGTGTGTTGTACGAGAGTATGTGTGTGTGGTGGGTGACTGCTTTGTATGAGAGTGTGTGTGTTGTATGAGAGTGTGTTTGTGGTGTGTAACTGTTTTGTATGAGAGTGTGTGTGTTATATGAGAGTGTGTGTGTGGTGTGTGACTGTTTTGTATGAGAGTGTGTGTGTTGTATGAGAGTACGTGTGTTGTATGAGAGTATGTGTGTGTGGTGTGTGACTGCTTTGTATGAGAGTGTGTGTGTTGTATGAGAGTGTGTTTGTGGTGTGTAACTGTTTTGTATGAGAGTGTGCGTGTGTATATGAGAGTGTGTGTGTGGTGGTGTGACTGTTTTGTATGAGAGTGTGTGTGTTGTCTGAAAGTTTGTGTCTGTTTTGTATGAGAGTGTGTGTGTTGTTTGAGAGTATGTGTGTGTGGTGGGTGACTGTTTTGTATGAGAGTGTGTGTGTTGTATGAGAGTACGTGTGTTGTATGAGAGTATGTGTGTGTGGTTGTGTGACTGTTTTGTATGAGGAGTGTGTGTGTTGTATGAGAGTGTGTGTGTGTGTATGTGGTGGTGTGAAACTGTTTTGTGAGAGTGTGTGTGGTGTATGAGAGTATGTGGTGTGTGATTGTTTTGTATGAGAGTGTGTGTGCTGTATGAGAGTGTGTGTGGTGTGAGACTGTTTTTATGAAAGTGTGTGTGGTGTGTGTGTTGTATGAGAGTGTATGTGGTGTGTGATTGTTTTGTATGAGAGTGTGTGTGCTGTATGAGAGTGTGTGTGTGGTGTGAGACTGTTTTTATGAAAGTCTGTGTGGTGTGTATGTTGTATGAGAGTGTGTGTGCTGTAGTGTGTTCTGTTCTGTTGTAGTGTGTTCTGCACAACAAGCTAAAATACAAGTCAATAGATAATAAATAGTTATGTGATCAGGGGCTGTCAGAAGAGGCTTAGATACAAGATAATCACAGAGGTAAAAAGTGTATTAATATAACAGTGTTGGTTGTGCAAAACTGGGGAATAGGTAATTATTTATCTATCGTTTTAAACAATAACAAATTTTGAGTTGACTGTCCCTTTCACATCTTCCTGGACACAATTGAAAGTATCTATGTCATTAAATATGACGTTAATAAGTTTATTACACTTTAACAAAGCCTGGGGAGCTGTAGTCAAATATCATATGCAAATATTGTCAGTGGTTTGGTCCTATTTTATCAGCGAGGAGACAGAAGAGCCTCCTGTATATGGGAATTATCTCAATAGAACTTGAGGCATTAATGTACTGAAACAATAATACAACAGTTATGGATCAGTAGCAGGTGTCATATTGCTGGGATTGTATGGTCTGTACATTGTTGCCCTGCGGCTTTAACATGATACACTGTTTGCCTGAGACAGATTTGACTTTGTAAAGACGCAAGATAGCAACCATATGTCATATAGTCTACACTTATATAGGTCATGATGATCATGTGATGCACGGAGACATTGGGGTCGATTTAACAAGGGCCCTGCTTGTGCAATGATAAATGCTGACAGTGTATGTCGGCATTCAGCAATGTCTGTCGGACATGATACGCTACAGCGTATCATGTCGGACAGACTTTGGTAAATCTACCCTTAAACATCTAACGTACTAAAAAAAACAGAACTTTTTTTTTTTTCATTGCTCCAGGATTGAATTAACTACTTGTATTTCTGTAAAGTATTAATTTAATCTTCTTTAAATTAACTTTTCTTTCTGCAAAATAATATTTTCACATATTTACTGCTACAGTATTTCTCAAGACTGAGATATTTTTAGAACATTTTTTCCATTAACAGAAGTAATAAACTTATAAAATAATGTTATTGTTTGGGAGGTACACTTTTTAGAAAGCCCTTATGTGTTAGCGCAGATAGCTCACTGGCTGTCTTATAGCAACAGTTGTCATCACAACAAAGACAATGACAAGCCTGAGCACATGACATTATACAGATCTGTAAAGTGGGAACGGTTTAACAATCCGGCTGGATAGTTCTGTTCCTTAGCAATGGGATCTCCAGAGAGTAAGATGCTTCTAATGTGCTAAGGCAAGTAACATTATCACCTTAAAGGGGCATAAAAGGAGCATTTTATTATGGAAATTTTGTTTGTGTATAAGTCCTGCAAATGGGATTAAACACATAGTTTAAGTCAGCTACAGAGTAGCTAGCTGAACATATCAGGAGAGAAAATGACATATGTGTGTAGCCACCAATTATAGCAACTAGCTCCCAGTAGTGCCCTGCTGCTTCTGTGCCTACCTAGATATGCTGTTCAACAAAGGATATCAAGAGAACAAAAGTTTATTAGATAATAGAAGTACATTGAAAAGTTTCTTAAACCGCATGTTCTATCTGACCTGTGAATAATTAACATGGACTTTCATATCCCTTTATTTGTTATTTATTAGTGTAAAAATGCTGCAAACTGACATTGTATTCCCTTCAGTCGGTGTCACATCGCACATTCCCCATCTCAGTATTTCTTTATTCCTCGCATTAATGATACAATTGTGTTTGTACTGAATTATCTGGGGATGGTGGAATCTCCTCTTTAATGAGGAGTCTCAAATGAAATGACGGTGATAATTACACGACGGAGAAAGAGTCAAGTCACCCAGGCAGCTGTGCAAGAAGTCCCCTGTGATATCAACTGGTTTCCTCTGAAGGGACATCTGCAAAGTTACCAGGAATTGTGCTAGTACTTTACTTATAATAGCAATGCCTTAGCCATGTCATGTTTGCCCAAACCCTTTATACGTTATTATAAGCACATTTTATAATAGAATTATTATTGGATTTTTGGAATAGTTTGGATATTGGAATATTTATATCTGTAAAATGGGAGTTTGGAGTTTTGTAAACAACAATATGTTATGTCAATCAGGGATTATGCACATGTCATGATATGGCTTATACATGTAACCTTAAGTAGTTTTATATCATTTGTATTCATTTTGTTACTTACATGCAGGGAAAATAGTCATTTTTGAAAAAAAATATTAATCTAAACATTTGGATTTTGGAAATCCAGATTTGGGAATATTTAACTGTCTTGAATCCTAATAGAAAAAAACTGGGTTTTCATTTCATGTTGGGCCATCAGACTATTTGGTTATAATGTTTCCATTTCAGCTCATTTTGAATTATTTATACCTGGAATTATTTCCGAAATCTCGATTTGATTGACAAGTGCATCATCCAATCGGGACTGCACCATACGCCCTATGTAAATCTGGTATCAGCACACTCCAGTGCTTGGAGTTTTGAATGGCATCAGCACAACTTCAACTGTGCAAGTGCAGCTGCAGCCATGATCTCGTCTAGGGTTGCCACCTCAGCCATGTTTTCCTGGACACTTATGAGTTACACATGCTGCAGGGTGTGCAGGGAGGAACATGTATTGTGTTTCTGGACAGCACTATTCATGTTCCTCCCTGCACACCCTGCAGCATGTGTAACTTATAAGTCTTCTGTATTTTAAGGGACAGGTGGCAACCCTAATCTCGTCGCTGCTTATAGTAAACAGTGAATTTCCCTGTCAGTAGCGATTCACTGTTTACAGCAGTGGTGAAAATGGTGCAGTAATAATTTTTAAAGTAAAAGCACTTTTGTTTGCTGTTACTTTAGATTATAAGCACACGGGGGGGGGGTATTCTTTAGCACTGTCTTCTGCTGTAAACAGTGAGTCGCAACTGACAGGGAAAATCACTGTTTACTATAAGCAGCGGTGAGATCATGGCTTCAGCTGCACTTGGACAGTTAAAGTTGTGCTGATGCCATTCAAAACTCCAAGCACGGGTGCGTGCTAATACCTGATTTACATAGGGCGTAGGGTGCAGTCCTGATTGGATGATGCACCTGTCAATCAAATTGATATTTCTGAAATTCTCACAAGGAGGCAGCTGGTGTTCTGGTAAGATGGCGAACTTTGGAAAACAGCGAGCCATGTCAATTCCTGTGACGTTACATCAGTTGTTTCACAAATTTTGGACCTAATGCGCATGCGTGCCAGCGTCATCACATACCTGGCTGCATATGTCACTGGTAAAATATTTAGAGCTGTGGAATTCCGGGACCCTTTGTAGAGCGCATGCGTGGGATTTTGTATCAGAAATGGTGCGCTCATGGAAAGCTGTTTCTTCGCTCCTCTGCAATATTTGGAACTCTGCCCCCCACTGCAACTACTCCCATTACTACTACTACTCTAAAGCTGAGTCTCCAGCAGAAGAAGCAGTGGCGACAGCGTGTGGGGGGGGTGTTTCTCATGCACGAGTAGTAGTAGTAATGGGAGTAGTTGCAGTGGGGGGCAGAGTTCCGAATATTGCAGAGGAAACAGCTTTCCATGAAAGCACCATTTCTGATACAAAATCCCACGCATGCGCTCTACAAAGAGTCCCGGAATTTCACAGCTCTAAATATTGTACCAATGACGTATGCGGCCAGGTATGTGATGACGCTGGCACACATGTGCATTAGGTCCAAAATTTGTAAAACAGCTGATGTAACGTCACAGGAAGTGACATGGTCTGCTGTTTTCCAAAGTTCGCCATCTTACCAGAACACAGGTAACCGAGCGCATTTCTAAATGAAGATTTTGTATGAAAAAAAGTTTATTTATAAAAAAACAAAAGCATCACTGTGCTTATATTGAGTAAAACTTATAAAATATTAACTCAAGTATAGTTACATTTACCACCACTTTAAAGTGATTTTTTACAAATGTAATTAACAGAACAAGAAACTGTACATTTTACTTTCACGGTTCAGACAGATCATACAATTTGAAGCATATTTGTGAAGCCACCAATCAGCAGCTAGCTCCCAGTAGTGCATTGCTGCTCTTGAATCTACCTAGGTATGCTTTTGAACAAAGGGTACCAAGAGAAGGAAGAAAATTATATAATAGAAGTACATTGGAAAGTTGTTTAAAATTGTATGTTCTATCTGAATCATGAAAGAAAAATTTAAGTTTTGATGTCTCATTAAAGGGATATGAAACCCATTTGTTTTTTTTTATGGTTCATATAGGCATATGGGCTTATGGCTGACAGGGGCTGAGGTGTATTATGGGTATATAAGTGACACTGGCTGCAGGCAACAGGGTTTTGTTCTGTTATATATGAATGATCCACGAACAGGTATTTGCAGCGCAGCTGAGGGAAGAGGAATCACAATTGATATAAAAAATTAATATAAAAACTTGATATTAAAAATCTTGTAAAAACAACACCACAAAACAATGACAATCAGTAAAAATTATTGCAATTATAGTGTACGGATAGTAGTTATACTTTTACCATATCCAGCCACACACTAAGTGCTGTTCACAGAAGATCGAAACAAAAAGTCCAGTGTCTTTTCCCTTTTTGGTGATCACACAGTTGAATTGTCACATGGTTTTACACTCTAAGAATTGCAGTTTTATTTCAGAGATATGTCACCAAACAATCTCTATACATGAAGATCCTATAGCAGAAAAAAGAAAGCGCAAATCCCATCAAGGTAGACGTTTTATATCTTTAATAAGCACACACGGTTAAAAACACTTACAAAAAGGAAAAAAGTCACAAGCCTGTATCCCATTCTTGGGAAGAAGTAAAAGAGTCCCAGTTGTAATCGATATTGAATTCAAGTCACACTTCGACTGTTCAGCTGTTTGGATTACCCGGCTCTTGTAAACGCTATCCAAAGTAGCCTTGTCAAGCCCCGCCCTCAACATGTTTCGTTCGGCCTATCCGAACTTTCTCAAGAGGAAGTAGTTATGTGCTGTGTCCTACAGCATCTCCTTAAGTGCTTCAAAGTTTATCCTGATTGGTTTAGTTCCTATTCAATAAGTTTGGTTAGTCCGGACCGGCCTTCCGTAAATGGGCGTGATTAGAGTGACGTCACGCATACGTGACCCAATCCGTTGCCCTCCTGGCCGGTCTTTGTGTTTGTCAGGGTGCCAGGAATCAAACTGATATGAGAAGTGCAAAAATAATCACACCTTTATTAATAGCAAAAAATAATAAAAAAAAGTCCACAAGTCAAATAACAAGCCAGGAGTCAAAACCAGAGCTGGTAGTCAGACGAGCCGAGTCAGGAGCCAAAGCGAATAGTCAGACGAGCCAGAATCAGGAACAAGGAAAACAGCAGAGTCAGGAACAAGCCAGGGATCAGGAACCAGGAAGGACGTCAGGCAGCCAGGTAATACACAGGAACTCTCACAAACAGGTCTGAGACAACGCAAAGGCAAAGCATACTGAACAGAGGCCCTTTAAATAATAAGTGATGAAATCACAATTCTGAGACTGCATCCTGTCTCACATGGATGATGCACACCAGTCTGGCCATAAAAGGAAGTGCAGGAAATGAGCAGCATCCCCCACAATGCACCATAGTCAGGAAGAGTGGTGAGTAAAATGGCTGCCAGCAGCACATGGCAAATACAACAGGGAAAAAACCCTGACAGTACCCTCCCCTCAACGACCCCTCCCCCGCAGGAGGACAAAAGGCTTATTGGGGAAACGGGCATGGAAGGCACGGAGGAGGGCGGGAGCATGAACATCAGAGGTGGGAACCCAAGAGCACTCCTCTGGACCGTAGCCCCTCCAGTGAACCAAATACTGTACACGTCCACTGTCAATAATGCTGCTGACCTCATACTCCTCATGGTTGTCAACAAAGATAGGACGGGGACGAGGCAACACAGTGGTAAACAGATTACAAACCAATGGTTTCAAGAGGGAGACATGAAAAACATTGGAGATGCGCATAGCAGGAGGAAGGTCAAGAGCGTAGGCCACAGGATTAACCCGTCGGAGGATTAGAAAAGGACCAACATAACGGGGAGCCAATTTATTGGAAGGCACACGAAGGTTCAAGTTGCGGGAGGACAGCCAAACTCACCAACCTAGTAGGAAGGAGCGGGCAGATGACTTTGATCAGCCTGGAACTTTTGGCGTTGCATAGAACCATGAAGACAATCCTGAATCTGCACCCACGTGGAACGGAGTTGCCGGAGGTGCTCCTCCAAAGCCAGAATACCCTGAGACATGAATGAATCAGGCGACAAGGATGGTTGAAACCCATAATTCGCCATGAACGGGGATAACTTGGAGGAAGCATTAATAGCACTATTATGAGCAAACTCTGCCCAAGGTAACCGTTCAGACCAATTATTGTGGTGATCTGAGACATAGCAACGGAGGAACTGTTCCAGAGCTTGATTAGACCGTTCCGCAGCCCCATTGGATTGAGGGTGAAATGCCGAGGAGAAGGAAAGCTGGATCCCCATTTGAGCACAAAAGGAACGCCAAAATCTGGAGACAAACTGTGGCTACCCCGGTCCGACACTAACCCATGTAAATGGAAGACCTCCCGGGCAAAAATTGAATCAAGCTCCTGAGCGGTAGGCAGCTTCATCAAGGGAATGCAATGTGACATTTTAGAAAAACGGTCAACCACCATAAGGATAGCATTATTGCCATTGGAAACAGGGAGCTCGACAATGAAGTCCATGGAAAGATGTGTCCAAGGACGCTCACCATTAGCAATAGGTTGAAGAAGACCCACAGGAAGACGTCGAGGAGTCTTATTCTGTGCACAAACTGAGCAGGAGGCAACATACGCAGCAACATCAGAATGAAGACCTGGCCACCAGAATTGTCGAGTGACAAACCAAATCATTTGGTTCTTGCCTGGGTGACCTGCGGCTTTAGGATAGAGAGTGTGCAAAAGTTTAGGTTGAAGATTCTCAGGAACAAAACACTTACCACTAGGTTTCTCAGGAGGTGCATTGGTTTGTGCAGCCAGGATCTCCTCCCCCAAGGGAGAAGTCAAATTAGTATGTATGGTAGCCAAAATATGGTCAGGAGGTATAACAGGAGTAGGTACAGACTCCTCCTTGGACAGAGGCAAAAATTGTCGAGAAAGGGCATCAGCCCTAACATTCTTACTACCAGGCAGGTAGGAGACCACATAATTAAACCGAGACAAAAATAGCGCCCATCTGGCCTGTCGGGGCGACAAACGTTTTGGTTCAGATAGATAAGTTAAATTCTTGTGGTCAGTAAGAATGAGCACTGGCACGATAGTACCCTCGAGAAGATGCCTCCATTCCTTGAGTGCCAAAATTATGGCCAGTAATTCCCTGTCGCCAATTTCATAATTGCACTCCGCTGGAGACAATTTCTTAGAGAAGAAACCACACGGATGCAAGGAACCGTCAGCCATAGGACGTTGAGACAAGAGGGCACCTACTCCAGTCTCAGATGCATCGACCTCAAGAACGAAAGGCAGGACAGGGTTAGCATGAGCCAGAACTGGAGCGGCAGCAAAGGCAGTCTTAAGACTATCAAAGACCTTAATGGCAGTAGGTGACCAATGGAGTGGATCATTCTCTTTACGGGTCATGTCTGTGATAGGTTTGACCAAGGAAGAAAAGTTTTTAATAAACTTTCTATAGTAATTGGCGAACCCCAAAAAACATTGAATAGATCGAAGACCAACTGGGCGAGGTCACTGCAGAACTGCAGATAACTTGTCAGGATCCATGGAGAACCCTGCAACGGAGATAACATAACCTAGGAAGGTTACTTGAGTCTGATGGAACTCACATTTCTCGAGTTTACAAAACAGGCCTTTCTCACGTAGTCTCTGAAGAACCCGTGTAACATCAGAACGATGAGCCTCAAGTGTGGGTGAGTGTATGAGGATGTTGTCTAAGTACACCACAACACACTGTTGCAACATATCTCGTAGGACATCATTAATAAATTCCTGAAAAACAGCAGGAGCATTACATAGGCCAAAGGGCATTACAAGATACTCATAATGCCCGCTCCTGGTGTTAAATGCTGTTTTCCATTCGTGGCCCTCCTTAATCCTAACGAGATTGTACGCTCCTCTCAAATCAAGTTTAGTAAAGACCGTAGCTCCCTTGAGGCGGTCAAAGAGTATCGTAATGAGCGGAATAGGGTAAGCATTCTTAATGGTAAGATGATTAATACCCCTATAATCGATGCATGGTCTTAACTCACCACCCTTTTTCTTCACAAAGAAGAAGCCAGCCCCTGCAGGAGAGCAGGATTTGCAGATGATTCCCCACGACAGAGCATCGGCAACATACTCCTCCATAGCACAATTCTCTGCAACAGACAGAGGGTACACCCGGCCCCGAGGAGGAATGGCTCCGGGTTGCAGGTCTATGGCACAATCGTAAGACCGGTGAGGAGGCAACGTACCGGCACGCACCTTGTCAAACACGTCTAGGAACTCTCGGTACTCCTCTGGCAATTGAGATACCGAAGAAGTGCACAAGACTTTAACTGGTTTCCGAAGACAAGTGGAAATACATTGCGGGGACCACAACAAAATTTCGGACCTGCGCCAGTCGAGACTGGGATTGTGCTTTTGGAGCCAGGGATAACCCAGAACAACCGGAAAATGCGGAGAGTTTATCACCTGGAACTGGAGGGTTTCAAAATGGAGAGCCCCAACATCCATGGACAATGGAGCAGTTTCGTGAGTAACGACTGCGGGATGAAGGGACCTACCATCAATGGCCTCAATAGCAAGTGGAACGGATCGAGGCAAAACAGGAATGGAGTGCTTTGATACAAAAGCACTGTCAATGAAATAGCCCGCAGCACCGGAGTCAACAAGAGCCTGAGTGACTATGGAGGAGTCCACCCAGGAAAGGACAACCGTGACCAAAGGTTTCTCCTTAAGCGGTTCCGGGGACGAGGATAAACCACCCAAGGTCTGCCCCCGACAGGACCTTAGGTGTGAGCGTTTCCCGGCCGTGTAGGACAAGACTTCAAAAGGTGGCCCTGTAACCCACAATAGAGGCAGAGCCCCTCCCTCCTCCTAAAAGTCCTCTCCGCCACGGAGAGACGCGTGAATCCCAACTGCATCGGCTCAGCAGTACCTGGTGACTCGGGACCAGGAGGCCTGGGAGTAGAGGGAGGCATGGGTGGGAACGAACACGTAGGAGACAACGGAACAGGAGGCTTCCGCAAGTGCTCCTTGAAAGAGGGCCTCTCTCTGAGTCTGATGTCAATTAGGATAAAAAAAGACACCAATGCCTCGAGATCCTCTGGTAAATCTCTGGCAGCAACTTCATCTTTAATCGCATCAGAGAGCCCATGAAAGAAGGCGGCAACAAGGGCTTCATTGTTCCAACCTACCTCTGCAGCAAACGTACGGCACTCAATAGCATACTGAGCAACAGATCTTGTACCTTGCTGAATGGACATGAATCGTTTAGCAGCAGAGGAAGAGCAAGCCGGAACATCAAATACCCTTCGAAAGGAGGCCACAAATTCAGGGTAATTTGAAATCACAGGTTTATTAGTCTCCCACTAGGGATTAGCCCAGGCAAGAGCTGTGTCAGATAGTAACGAGATGAGAAATCCCACCTTAGCTCTGTCAGAGGGAAACGCCTGAGGTAACATCTCAAAGTAAATGCCCACCTGGTTCAAAAACCCTCTGCACTGAATAGGATCGCCTCCATATCGCTGAGGTAGAGGTGCAGAACCGGACATGCTCCTGGTAGGCATAGGTGCAGCAGCGGAAACAGGAGCAGCCATAACTTGCGGGACACTTTATTCCAAATGTGCAGTGTGAGTCAGCAGGGTTTGCAGGGCTAGTGTAAATTGATCCAAGCGGTGATCCTGTACATCCATCCTGGAAATGATGGCAGGTAAAGGTGAATAATTAGCAGCATTAGGATTCATGGCCTTTGCGTAATGTCAGGGTGCCAGGAATCAGACTGAGACGAGAAGTGCAAAAATAATCACACCTTTATTAATAGCAAAAAATAATAAAAAAAAGTCCACAAGTCAAATAACAAGCCAGGAGTCAAAACCAGAGCTGGTAGTCAGACGAGCCGAGTCAGGAGCCAAAGCGAATAGTCAGACGAGCCGGAATCAGGAACAAGGAATACAGCAGAGTCAGGAACAAGCCAGGGATCAGGAACCAGGAAGGACGTCAAGCAGCCAGGTAATACGCAGGAACTCTCACAAACAGGTCTGAGACAACGCAAAGGCAAAGCATACTGAACAGAGGCCCTTTAAATAATAAGTGATGACATCACAATTCTGAGACTGCATCATGTCTCACATGGATGATGCACACCAGTCTGGCCATAAAAGGAAGTGCAGGAAATGAGCAGCATCCCCCACAATGCACCATAGTCAGGAAGAGAGGTGAGTAAAATGGCTGCCAGCAGCACATGGCAAACACAACAGGGAAAAAACCCTGACAGTGTTCTGATTTCGGCCAATCTGTTTCCAAATTCAAGACCAGCCTCCACATACATTATAATCTATATCGGACTGACTCAGGGCCATATTTGCAAGGAGATTAACATAGTATGATTATATACACATTTATTTAAAACACTGCCATAAGAATAAATAACAACACATAAAACAAAAATATTGATGCTAACTTACAATCAAAACCACTTTACAATAAAAATCTAATGTTGAGTTCTGCTCATCCACTTACTCACAATTATTGTACTATTATTATTAAAAAGAAAAAAATTCATAAAAATATCATAAAGATATATACATTCCCAACACCACATCATCATATTTTATATATATATAAATAGAATACATTTGTCTAGAGTAATAAAAAGCCATTTTTAATAACCACACTCATCTATCTCCATTTATCTATATAAATGTAACAATTAAAAAATATATTAATAAATAATTCTAGGCAACCTATGAATCTTATATTACAAATCCATATCTGGAGAAAGGGCTCATGTCATAAAGGCCTGTAGGTCCAATTCAATATTAAGCCTTAAGCATTAAGGCTTAATATTGAATTGGGCTTAATATTGAATTGGACCTGCAGGCCTTTATAACATGAGCCCTTTCTCCAGATATGGATTTGTAATATAAGATTCATAGGTTGCCTAGAATTATTTATTAATATATTTTTTAATTGTTACATTTATATAGATAAATGGAGATAGATGAGTGTGGTTATTAAAAATGGCTTTTTATTACTCTAGACAGATGTATTCTATTTATATATACCGTATATGAAATATGATGATGTGGTGTTAGGAATGTATATATCGTTATGATATTTTTATGAATTTTTTCTTTTTAATAATAATAGTGCAATAATTGTGAGTAAGTGGATGAGCTGTACTCATCATTAGATTTTTATTGTAAAGTGGTTTTGATTGTAAGTTAGCATCGATATTATTGTTTTATTTGTTGTTATTTATTCTTATGGGAGTGTTTTAAATCAGAACACACAGACCGGCCAGGAGGGCAATGGATTGGGTCACGTATGCGTGACGTCACTCTAATCACGCCCATTTACGGAAGGCCGGTCCGGACTAACCAAACGAATTGAATAGGAACTAAACCAATCAGGATAAACTTTGAAGCACTTAAGGAGACGCTGTAGGACACAGCACATAACTACTTCCTCTTGAGAAAGTTCGGATAGGCCGAATGAAACGCGTTGAGGGCAGGGCTTGACGAGGCTCATTTGGATAGCGTTTAAAAGAGCCGGGTAATCCAAACAGCTGAACAGTCAAAGTGTGACTTGAATTCTATATCGATTACAACTGGGACTCTTTTACTTCTTCCCAAGAATGGGATACAGGCTTGTGACTTTTTTCCTTTTTGTAAGTGTTTTTAACCGTGTGTGCTAATTAAAGATATAAAACGTCTACCTTAATGGGATTTACGCTTTCTTTTTCCTGCTATAGGATATATATGAATGATATAGCTGTATGGCTATGCGGTGATACTCTGAGGCCTTATAATGGCCACCCTTTTACCCCGATGACTCACTAATTGTTCAGTATTTTTGTAAGACAACAGGTATCTTTATACACTAATATGCAGGTTCATTAATAGTTTTTATACTGATTTTAAGATAGCAATAATTCTAGTTTTTTTTTTTCTAGAAACTAAGTATCGAGTGTGTCCATCCAAAACCTTAGGGCCAGAACACTACTCCAATTTGTCCCCCTTTTAAGCAAATTGCTCCTTTCAGTTCTGTCTCAGAGACTCCAGTCTATATGTTCTTGATCTTTTTGTATATGTAGTTAAAATGATATCTTGGTTATATACACTATACATTTTCATTTAATTTAAGAGAATGAAATAATAACATTCCCATCTGCTCCAGATGAACACACACAAATCATCTTGAAATGATCTTGGTTTGTCATTTGAATATTTACTAATATGTAGCTAAGTAAAAAAACAAATACGTTGGTGAGCACAGTATGAATTATTACACGGCTCTTCACTGCAGAGAATGGAGTCATTCATTTGATAACCTGCAGTGCCTCTGTTTCTGTTACTCATGCTATCTATAAAGATGTACAAGAAAAAAGCTTTATCCTCCGTAGTGAAATAAAGGCAGCATCTGGAGTTAAGAATAAAGGGCTTTCTATTTTTAGTAATACAGAAGGAACAGTAAACAACACACTGACTCACACTATAAACACAGCATTTTGTGAGAATAATCAAGTCAGAAAAAAGAAAGAACTTGCAAAACTCTTTTCCTGCCAACTACGGTTAGTTTTATTCCCTAGTGATGGCTTTAGCTGATGTTCTCTCATAAGAGAGCGCAGCCAGAGACAATATCATTTTATCCCCTGTAATATTTCATTCGGTGGCAATATAATAGACCCATTGGTCCAACGACAACCATGTCATGCAGTGTACCCTGCTGGTAAAGATGTGGTAATGCAGCTTCTACTGCTGGATCCTGTGTGTATGTAAGAAACAGCAAACCATACTCTAATGCCTGATGATCAAAGCTTCTCCAGCTTGAAGACAAATTCTAGTGCAGACTTCACAGGGGCTGAACTGAATGCTTCAAAGAAAAAGGGGGGACTCTCCAGCACTGCAAGATCTCTCTCATTTCTGTATATGAAGCAGAAAAGTAATAGGTGATTGCGCAAAAACTCAGACTTCTAAGCCCTCCTAAAAAACTACTACCTGCCAAGTAGAACCAGAACCAAAATACAGACAACACGGGATGGCTCTAAAAAGCTAGAAGTGTCTAATAATAATATACACAATATGTGATAAAAATTCATTTATTAATGTAATATCAGCAATTGAATATCAGATAAACGGAGGGACGTCTCCCTTCCTACAATAAAATTGATTAAGATAAAATATGAGATTTCATACAAATACCACCTACAAAATGAAAAATGGAAAAAAGAAAAACAGATAAAAACAGTAGCAAAAATATGTGCAAAAATTAAAGTCTATCCACAATTATACAGTACATTGCTCAGAGACTCTTGATTTGTAGACAAGTTAAAAGTCACTGTGGAATGATCTTCCTATGTACGGGTGGTTAGTAAGTATGCATACTAAATAAAACTACTTTCTCGCTGAGGATACTAAGATTCTTTAAGAGATACTTTTAAATGTTACTATTTTCTTCTCAGGTGTGGCATAAGTATATTCCCCTTTAGAGACTTGAGATAACGACCTCTCAGTCGTGACAGAGTAGTCACTTAATTCAGCATGAATACCTTTAACCGTGTGGAAGAGCTCTATCACACACCCGCTGCAAGCGTTTTTTTCACTCGGTTAGTGCACTCCATGAGACTTTCACTTCTGTGTGATTGGCGTCCTCCTTATGTCTCACCCTACTTAGCGTCTAGTACACAGCAATGCTGCAATACTCACGATGGGCGGATATAGAGTGTTAGCGTCTGATGCCTGATTCACTGCCTTGTCGTCAGATGGTTTGTTGAGTCCACTTCCACGCATTTCACCCAGTGCCAGGCTTTCTCAAGATGATGTATATGAAGCAGAGACAAGCCTAGTGCAATATAGCCCTGCATGATATGAGAGTTTTGTTACACTTTGTGCTTTGTATTTTATATTACTTTACACTTCAGACTGGATCCTTTCAGTATTATTACATTCAAGCTCTGAACTTTCTATTTTATATTTTAATACATTTAGATTTATTTCTGGCAGTGATTTTACCAATTCTGATTATGTTTTGAAAGTTTCTGTGTTACTCTAACAAATTAGGAGTATACTTTGTATGTTTCTGTGTAACTTTTACAATTTACTTTGCACTTTGTATTTGCTCCATTGTAAACTAAAATGTACAGTGTCAGAAAGTGCCAGGGACAGGGCAGTTCTCTGGGCTGAACAGGGGACTTCCCAGGGTATGTCTGAGGCTCTATCAAAAGTTTTGTGAAATTTTGTAAGAAGCTTATATAAGCTGATCTCCCTGATTTATCTCGCCAGCTGTATGCAGGTGAGGTTTTCTCAAAATTCACAACACATTTATTGCTGAACAGTAAAGCTTAGTCGTGTTTGCAACAATGTTTGTAGTAATAATGGTATACAAACATGGATGCTATAGACTGATATAAACACATGCACCCTCCTAAGCTCCTATCTGCCTACCTAGCATTACTCTACAAAAAAGGATACCAAGTGATCAAAGCTAATTTGATTGGAAAGCTGTTTAAAATTGCAAGCTGTATATAAATCATGAATGATTCATTGTGGTACAATTTATAAGATGGTATTCTGAAATGTATTAAGTTTGTTTTTAGGAAAAAGATGTTCTGGATTTTATCAAACCAAAGTCTTTTTTTGGTCAGGCTAGTGGCAGTGTGTGGTTATAAACCAACAAATGTGGGAGTTAACTCTATCAGCAACAAAATATCTAGATGATATCTGCTGCGCACAAACCTGCTTTTTTATAAACATTAATGCTGAACATTTTTACATTAAAGAATATTAACATGTGCACTTCTCAAGTCATATGCATGAACAAAACGCAAATAAAACGACTTAAAACATAAATCCATATATACTTTGGTATTAAACACTATAAATTGCGGCCTCTCACATGCCAACTGGTAAAATTCTAAATAATTATTTATATTTGTAAGTCTTGAAAATTAAATATGAGCTTTGAATTAATAACTCACCGCTCCTATGGCCGTCTAAAGATTACATTCTAATTGTACATAAACTGAAATATTGTTGCTTCTATAAAACATTAATAATTAACTGTTTCAACAAAATGTACTACACTTCACACATAGGGGCCCATTTAACAAGCTCCGAACGGAGCTTGTGGGCCCGTAAGCAGTTATGAAGCAGCGGTCTAAAGACCACTGGTCCATAACTAACTGCTCTGATGAGGTGGACAGGAATCGCCGGAAATCAACCTGATCGAGTACGACCGGGTTGATTGACACCCCCTGCTGGCGGCCCATTGGCCGCGAGTCTGCAGGGGGCGGCATTGCACCAGCAGCTCTTGTGAGCTGCTGGTGCAATGCTGAATACGGAGAGCGTATTGCTCTCCACATTCACCGAGGTCTTGCGGACCTGATCCGCACTGTCGGATCAGGTCCGCAAGACCTTTGATAAATAGGCCCCTGAAATGTGTCATCTTATTAAAAAAAAAAAAACAGAAAAAAAGGAAATAAGCATAAATACCACCTCTACTGAATTGCACATCAAAGCAAACACCACTACTAAAATAACAGTAACGGTCTCTAAGTTCTGGAGTTTTTATTCTTGGAACAGGCTGGTCGGTCACAGTATTTGCCTTGCAATGCCTTTCAATGCAGGTTATTTTTATACAAATGATATACGTTTATGCACATACAGATAATTCTAATATTTGGAGAAGAGAGTTATAAATATGTGTTGACTTTTCTAATGGGTGCACCAACTGGCTGATTTTATTAACCACCCAGCTAAAATTGTAGGCAATATTAAAGGGACAGTCTACTCCAGAATGTTTCTTGTGTGATTCAGACAGTGCATACAATTTGAAAAAGTTTCCAACTTACTTCTATTATCAGATTTGCTTTGTTCTCATGATATTCTTTTTGAAGAGATACTATGTAGGTGTCTGTAGCACAACATGACAGGAAACAGTGCTGCCATCTAGTGCTCTTGCAAATGGATAACATTTTTGAAAACTTGTGGGTTTCATGTCCCTTTAAGCTAAGATTAACTAATATTAAAATGTTTTAATGTTTCTGGCACAAATTACCATTAAATATATTTATGTAAAATTATGCATTTTTTATGCTTTGGATAGCAGTAAGTGGTAAAATATTAGAAAGTATCACAGTACCCCCGTGCTACTTTATAATGCCACCAGGTGGCGATGTTTTCTGTGGAGAACACTGTATACTGCTCATACATTTATATATACAACATATAACCATTGCAACTAAAATGTAAATTATTCATGAAACTGTAGTTTCCAAAAACCAGCTGATCGGGGGAAGGAGATAGGTGGTGTCTTAATCACATTTCAGATAAGACCCCATTGCCTAAAGTCCTTGTCAGTTATATGCCCATGTAAGATCTCAGATGTAGAATGACAGTCATATGACCACAACAGGCTAAGATCCTCACCAGTTGAAGGGGCACTACATTTATTATTATTATCATCCGTTGTTTGTAGACCGCCAACAGATTCCGCAGCGCTATAAACATAGGCGGTATACAAGGTAACATTTATAGGGATCAAATGGGTAGAGCGCCCTGCCAAGAGTTGCACCGTTGCAGTCAGCTCTTATGAAGGTGATCTGCAAACAGTTGGGCTCTTAGGCTTACATGCTAAGGGGGTTCATGGCGGATATAAATAAAGAGCAACTGATATTAGGAAAGGTTAGTGTAGGCAGGGCCGTCTTTAACACAGGGCAAAAGGGGCAGCTGACCAGGGCCCAGTCTTTGTTGAGGGGCCCAAGAGTGCCAGACTGCTGATGTCATGTGATATGGGACACACATACAGTCAGTCCTAATACTGTCACAGTCAAAAGTTCTCTGCTTATATTTATTTGTGAGAAACTGTGCCAGATCGTGCCGGTGTGACATGCCAAGCTATTGCCATGTGCTGTTTTAGATGTGCACTGTGCAGCACTGAATGCTAAGCCCTAACTCAGCATCCAGTCAATCCCACTGCATCAGAAAAGGTCCTGCTGGGGTTACCACTGTTACCAGGTAACTGCTCTGGTGGTGGGGATTGTTTCTGGGTAGGGCTGACTGTAGGTGCATGCAGCAGAAAGCTGGAGTGGCAGGCACATGAGGATTTGAGCATCTGTGCAGCTGCACACACTGCTCTCTTCAGTCTTGAGGCTGTGTGACTCATCTCACAATGTATCCATGCAGCCTTGGGCAGACAGCATTGCATCCAGTCTGCTGGTCCCCTTAACCCTGCTCTTTCTGCTGTGGCCCTAAGATCAACTAACTGAAGTTTGTTAGGGGAACAGTGCTTTGTAGAAAGGTGTCAGTTGGAAGAATAAGTGCACACATGCCCCTCCCCGTGCAGCATTGTCTACTGCAGAGTGAGAGGGAACTTGTTCCTAGCAAAGAAGTGACATGTGCTGTTGTGGCTGATGTATAGTGTCATGCTGATACTTCACACATTACGGTAAGGTTTATTTTTATAGTTTTTTTTTTTCTCCCAGTCTCAGATTTTACAGCTTCCCATAGTAGTTCTGCTGTTCCAGTCAGTAAACTTATATTTGTCTGCACCTCCATGCTTCCTCCTCAGTCTTTACCTTGCTTGCTCCTGTTGGCTGCCCTAAATCTCTTTAACCAGCTAACCTCACACCAGAATCATATTCAAAAGCATATTAAATTAATCCACAGTGGAGGAATTTATATATTTATTTACTTATTAGTACTGCTTAGGTCCAGTTTCACATATTGCAATTTATTTCATTTTTTTTAAATGATTAGCCCATCAGTGGATGATCCACTGCTGGGCTAATAATTAAAAAAAATTATAAAATAAATTGATTTAGTTGTTTTTTAGGATGTTGGGGTTGAGAGCTAAATTGCATGGAGGGGGGCAAGAAAATGTTTGCCCCGGGTCCTGTCAATATTAAAGACGGCCCTGAGTGTAGGTGTGCTTAAAGAGATATAATACCCATTTTGACGCTCTTGAAAGTGTTGCGGCACAGCTGTAAAAAAGCTGACCAGAAAATATCACTTGATATTTTACCTCAAAATTTCCTCACTAGCCACATCCTATTGTAAATGGACTTTATTTATCCAAGAAGGATGCTAATGACAGGACTTGCAACATTCATGGTATTTCCATATTCAGTTTAAGAAAGTTTACTATGAAA
The DNA here is from genome assembly GCF_027579735.1 of Bombina bombina. Lineage (NCBI taxonomy): Eukaryota > Metazoa > Chordata > Amphibia > Anura > Bombinatoridae > Bombina > Bombina bombina. Next base: position 256,681,986 of record NC_069505.1, read on the forward strand.
TCTTGCGAGATTTCAGTAAAATCAGATGAGATCACAGTAAAGTGTAACCTCAGCACTGCTGATGCTGATTGGCTGTTTTTTTTTTGTTGTTTTTGTATTTCAACATGACATTAAAGTAGCTGAATAATAGCTGTTCACATAGAACTTTATATTGTGAACTTTAGAAACTTTGAGGAAAAATATCTTCCCTTTTTACATAGAGATGTTCAGGGAATATTTTATGGCCTGCTTTTTACAGCTATGCAGCATCACTTGCAAGTGGTATTATGTCCCTTTAAAGTTAAAAAAAAGCAAAGAGAGCTTTTAAACCATTGCCCTGAGTAATGCATATTAATAGTTTTAAACATAACCCGGGTGAAATTTGTATGATATATTTTACACACTCATGGATCCAAATGTACTTATCACCCCCAGCTGTCCCTCAGTGCACAGCATGTTTTATTTTGTTTAAGTTATAAGCCAATTAACAACCAGTCATTAGCTATTACAGTAGGGTGACCAGATGTCCACAATTTTAGGGGACAGTCCCCAGATTAATGATACTGCCCCCGGACAAATGATGTCCCCGGAAAGATGGTGGAAGCCCTGTGCATGTTAGAGGTGCTCGTGGAAAGTTGATAGATTTATCTGTTTTAGACATTGATTAGTTGCGTAGAGCTACAGCAGCTGTTCCGCTTCCCCTGGATACTTCACCGCTGGCGTTTACAGCACAACTGAAGCTAAAAGCTTCGGACCCCTCTCTACAGAGATTGTGAGGTGCTGCATGGGGTTGCCAGCCCCGCTTTGCAAGGGCTCAAAGGTGCAAGGTAAGCTCTCATTGGTTGTTAGTGTTTAGTTAATAGCGGAAGCATGTTATATATGTGCCTGCGCAATGGAATCGAGAGGCTGAGCCCTTGTTAGGTAGGTCTAGTATGTTAAATTGGAATGCTTAGAAGTACGTAATCTTTCTAAGATTTTGATTGGTCATCTTCTGGTGATTGATTTTACTAGTGGCCTATTGTGAGGTATTGCTACTAAAGCGTGTATAAGAGATGTGTATTTTTGGCTTTGAGTAACACATGTGTGTTAAAAACTGAAAGGGTACTGCATTGCTTGTAGGGGTATGTTATAGTATATGTTTGACATTTTTACTCATGTTTTTGGGGGGAAAAAGGATTCTAGTTCTCTATCAAAGAATAAGATAATGAAGAAATAACTTTTTTTTATGTAGGTTTTTGAGCTGGTCTTATACAGGCCTGGAATCCTTGACCTCGATTAATAGATCACGCTGCTTGGACTAGTGGTAGAAGATAGGGCAGCAATGTGCAAACCCCCCGGCTTTCTAAATTTTACTAGGCCGGGATTAAACACATAAGCGGGATTTGACCTGGCCGGTCCGTTTTGCAAGTGATGATTGTAGGGGCAAAATGTAATTTACTCTAAGGGGTTTAAAAAAAAATGTCCCTGGATTTCATTTTAAAAATCTGGTCACCTTATATTAAAGCCAAACCAGCCTTTGGTAGAGCGGAGAGCACGCTCCTGGCACATCTGATTTTCTTTCTGCTCCATATTTGTAATGCATCTAAGCATAGGAGGCCTTTTATATTTAGCCAACACTCAGGGACTTAAAAAAACAAAACATTTAAGTGTCTAGTATATTTGTGAAGATTTTAGCTCGCTGTCCAGTTGAATACTGGGCACCTGGTAACCCCAGTTTCACAGGCTTGGTGTCTAATATATAATAATCATTTTTAATAACTTCTTAATAACCACGATTTTGCCAAGGGTTTTCCTGCTATAACAGCAGGGGTCTCGCCACCAGAGCTGAAAAAATAAGCTCCATAGAAAGACCAGCAACATACCCCATTAAGGGGTTAAACAAAATGCCATTCCTGTTTACAAACATGTAAACTGAGCATGCACATAAACTTCAGCAACAAAGCTATGATTTAATCCCTGTGTCATGGAAAGCTTTATGCCTTTAATAAACTTTATTAAACATAGTTACATTGCCAATAAATACAAGGTGTCATAACACCAATGGACAGATGATGGCAGCAGAGCTTACATTTTTAACATCTTTTCCTTTTTTGACTGCGTCATACTTTACGTCTATAATATAAAGCCCAGTTTATCTTGTGGTTCCTATTATTTTAGTGTGCATCACAGGGTCATTATAATCATGCTATGTAAGTAGACTGCCCTTTACACATAGCAGGAAGAGACAACTGGATACTGATTAGTTGGTTGTGCATATCTATTCTAGTATAGTCGTGGTTGTAACGCATCCGTCGCCAGTTGCGCATGCATCCTCAAAGGAATGTTGGCTGCGCGAGGCAGCCAAAATAATCCACCTGGATGCTGCGTAGGCAAACAAAGCCTTAAAAAAAAAACACGCAACCCCCTGCATAAAATAACTAAAAAACACATAACCGCCCACAAGAAATAAAAAAAAAAAACGAACCGCCCGTACGAAGTATTAAGAAAATAAAGCTAACCGCCCGCACAAAGTATAAAAAAAATAAAACTAGCCACCCGCAAGAAGTATTAAAAGTAAACTAACCACCCACACAAAGTATTAACCCGCAAGAGGTATTAACAAAAAACAATAACCCTTAAATCGCTAAACTCCCACAACGGAAACTACCTAACTCTTACACCGCCAAACCCTCACAATGCCAACTAAATAAATTACAATATTAACCCCTAAACCGCCAAACCCTACAACGCCAACTAATTATACTATTAACCCCTAAACTGACAAACCCCCACATTGCAATAAACCTAATTAACTTATTAACCCCTAAACCGCCAACCCCCCACATCGCAATAAACCTAATTAACCTTTTACCTCCTAAACCACCAACCCCCCACAATGCAAATAACTAATTTAATTACTAAGCCCCATAACTTAACATCCCCTAAATTAACCCCAACTACTACTAAATTACAATCAAAATAAAAAATGCTAACATTAAATTATAAAAAATTAATCTAACATTACAAAAAATAAAAAAGTCTAACATTACAGAAAAAAATAAATTATCAAAAATAAAAAAAAAATAAACCTAATCCCTATTAAAATAACCCCCCCAAATAAAAACACTGCCTAATCTAAACTAAACTACCAATAGCCCTTTAAAGGTAATTTTGTAGGGCATTGCTCTTTTACGTTTAAAAAATACTAAGTCCCCCCTAACAGTAAAAAAACCCCAACCACCGAAATAAAAAAAACTAGCACTAATAAAACCTAAACTACCCATTGCCCCTAAAGGGGCATTTGTATGGTAATTGCCCTTAAAAGGGCATTCAGCTCTTTTACAAGTCCATTAAATCCCTAATCTTAATAAATAAAAAAATAAAAAATTCTTCATCCGGAACGAAGGCGGCACGGAGCGGAGGTGCGGAAGCTCCTTTTCATGCAATCGTCCGCCGCACACTGAAGATTAAATGCAAGGTACTCCATATCCATTGGAGTAGCTTGCATTTCTATTGGCTGAAATTTTGTAATCAGCCAATAGGATGAGAGCTACTGAAATCTTATTGGTTGATTTGAACAGCCAATAGGATTTCAGTAGCTCTAATCCTATTGGCTAATTTCAAAATTTCAGCCAATAGGAATTTAAAGTCCCCCAAATTGAATGTGGTACCTTGCAATTAATCTTTAGTGTATGATGGCCAGTGGATGAAGAGGAGCCTCCACGCCACCGAGGACTGCCGCCAACGAGGACCGCTGCTGAGAATCGCAGTTGAGGACCACCATTGAGAACCGCCGCTGAGGATCCACGCATCGGGGAAGACAGCTCCACACCTCCGCTCCGCCTTCATTCCGGATGAAGATAGAAGATGATGGAGCTGCCTGGAAGACCTCCGCCGAACTTCAGGAACGGTGAGTACCTGTTTGACTGTTTCACTGAGGAAGGGGAGAGTAGTGGGGGTAAGGTTATGCTAATATTTGGGTTGGGGGTAAGATTAGGCAATTTGTGGGGTTAAATGTAGGGTTAAACTAATGCTGAGGTTATGAATAGGGTTGGGGTTAAGGTTAGGGTACAGTTTGGGTTGAGGGTAGGATTAGGGTAATACCTGGGTTGGGAGTAAGGGTAGCCTAATCTTTGATTTGGATATAGGATTAGTGTAATATTTAAGTTGGGGGTTTAAGTTAGAGGGGGTAGAGTTACTGTAATACTTAGGGTAGGGTCAGGGTAATATTTGGTTGATCTAGGGGCAGGGTAATATTTGGGTCGGGGTAGAGTCAGTGTAATATTTGGGTCAAGGTAATGTTTAGGGGGGTAGGGTCAGGGTAATGTTTAGGTCAGGGTTGGGTCAGGGTAATACTTGGGTTGGGAAAGGTTAATGTGTGGGTTGAGGGTAGGGTTAGGATAATGTTTGGGTTTGGAAAAGGGTTATGTAATGAAATTGTTTCCTTTAATGTGTTCCCATGACTCATTATACCAGCAGCATAATATTAAACTATAAATGTATTCTTTGGGTTTATTCTTTCCGTTGAAATAGTTGGTATTGCTCATTAAAAACACCCATAGTATTTCGCCTTCCTGCAGGGTCGTCTCATTTCAATGGGTATGTTCACGAGCACAATGGGTGGTGGTGGTTTCAATTTGCAAAACCAACCATTTCAAACACAAATATGAACCTAAAGGAGCCATTTCCAAATACATTTAATGTTCTGCATATAACAAGTTAATTTTATAAATTAGGGTTAGAATTACGTTTAAGATTAGGGTTAAGGATTAAGGTTAGTGTTATGGTTAATGCAAGAAATTAGGGTACAAGCTAAATTTAGGATTAGAGTTAAGGTTACAGTTAGGAATTAGGGTTAGAGTTATTGTTAGGGATTAGGGTATTAGAATTATTGTTAGGGATTAGGGTAGGGTTAGAATTATGATTAAAGTTAGGGATTAGCGTTAGAGTTAAAAGTCAGTGTTGGGGATTATGGTCAGGGATAAGAATTAGGGTTTTGGTTAATATTAGTGTTAGGTTAGTTAATAAATAGAGTTAGAGTTTTTGTTAGGTTAGGGATTAGGGTTAGAGTTAAGGTTAAAATTAGAATTATATTTAAGGTTATTAGGGATTAGCGTTAGAGTTATGGTTAGAATTATGGTTAAGGTTTGGGATTAAAGTTAGAGTTAACCGTAAATGTAGGGAATTATGGTCAGGGTTAGGGGTTAGATTTAAGATTAGTGTTAGGGTTAAGAATTAGGGTTCAGGTTAAGGTCAGTGATTATGGTTGGAGGTTGGGTTTATAAGGTTATGTAAGGTTTAAAGGTACATCACAGCTGCAGTATTTTCGCAGTTATGTTGCACCTACAATCCAGATGACATCTGCTCGCTACAAGAGAGGAGCAGAGCAGTAAAGTTTAGGGTTTGGGTTAGGGATTAGGGTTCAGGTTAAGGTTAGTGAATAGGGTTAGAGGGTTAAGGTTAGTGATTAGGAATTAGGTTTCATGTTAAGGTTAGTGATTAGGTTTAGAGTTAAGGTTAGATTTATAGTTAAGGTTAGGGATTAGCATTAGAGTTAACAGTCAGTATTGGGGATTAAGGTCAGGGTTAGGGGTTAGAGTTAAGATTAGAGGTAGGGTTAGGAAATAGGGTTCAGGTTAAGGCTAGTGATTAGGGTTAGAGGGTTAGGGTTAGGAATTAAGGTTCAGGTTAAGGTTAGTAATTAGGGTTAGAGGGTTAAGGTTAGTGATTAGGGTTAGAGGGTTAAGGTTAGGAATTAGGGTTAAGATTAGTGATTAGGGTTAGAGGGTTAAGGTTAGTGATTAGGGTTAGAGGGTTAGGGTTAGGGTTAGAATTAGAGTTAATAGTCAGTGTTGGGGATTAGGATCAGGGTTAGGGGTTAAGAGTTAAGATTAGGGTTAGAGGGTTAGGGTTAGGAATTAGGGTTCCGGTTAAAGGGACATGAAACCCAAAAAATTTATTTCATGATTCAGATAGAGAATACAATTTTAAACAACTTTCCAATTTACTTCTATTTTATTTAATTTGCTTCCTTCTCTTGTTATCGTTTGCTGAAAGGTTTATCTAGGCAAGTTCATTAGCAGCAGAGAACCTAGGTTCTAGCTGTTGATTGGTGGCTGCATATATATATTGAAATTGATTGGCTCACCCATGTGTTCAGTTAGAAACTAGTAGTGCATTGCTGCTCCTTCAACAAATGATACCAAGAGAATGAAACAGATTAGATCATAGAAGTAAACTAGAAAGTTGCTTAAAATTGTATTCTCTATCTTAATCATGAAAGAAAAATGTTGGGTTTCATGTACCTTTAAGTTTAGTGATTAGGGTTAGAGGGTTAGGGTTAGGAATTAGGATTCAGGTTAAGGTTAGTGATTAGGGTTAGAGGTTGGGTTTATAAGGTGATGTAAGGTTTAGGGGTACATTACAGCTGCCATATTTTGGCAGTCATGTTGCACCTACAAGATGACAGCTGCTGGGTACAAGAGAGGAACTGAGCAGTAATGGATTCCCACAGCTTGTCAGTATGAGTCTTGTCAGTGTGAGTCCTTGCTAATATAAAAGAGCAAATCTATTTTTAATCTCACCTTCAAATAGTAAGAAAGAAGCCCTGTCTAGCGCTACAGTATATCGTTTTGAGTCTGTGAGTGATAATTCTTCATAGAATCATCACATTTGCATAAATGTTACCCATGAGACATCACACTTCACAAGTTTGTCTTTCGGTGTTATTTAGAAAGAACAATCTCTGACTCTGTGTAACAGACAACACTAAATTATCCGCAGGGACATTTACATGATTTCTGGGATATTTATTTGTTGCCTGTGGCTGTATTTTTTTTGCCAAGATAATAAGCAGTGCTGAGGTTTCTCTAAATTGCCCACAATTCTGTTCTACTAATTCACTTGCAGTGGTTAAGAATCTATTTTTTACAGTGTAATGTGCAAGAATCTTAAAGAAACAGGCTTTATGATCTGATATATAGGATTATTATTTCAGTCTTATAATTATTGTATATACGTTTATATGTTTAGAGATTTCTGAAGTTAGTTGATAATACGATTTCTTCAGAAGCATCTCAGGCTTCCTGACTAGTAAATAATTAGATTATTATGCATTTTGTTAATTTTTTTCCAAAGCTAATAGTGATAATATGACTTCAAGTTAACAGAAATATGTAAAGGTGAGTTGATTAAATATATTGTGCTCCATAATAGTGCATGTATTTAACATACATAGTGCAGGGATTTAAACCTTATATTGCCACACAGAGCACAGATGCACACCGGAAAGGCTATTTCCCTATATAGTGCATGGTATCAACCAGCAATATTTACCCTCATATCGGTAGCCACGTGCACTAATCAGGGATTTAACCAGTTATTGCCAGAAACCCACATAGTGCATTGACTTAACCATCAATTTAACCCTCATATTGCCAGTAAAATTAACAAAGCCTGGGTATAACAACCACATTGTCATTAATACACAGAGGCCCTGATATTCAAAGCATCGACAGACCAATGAGAAATTGTCTTTCTGGCCTTGTCGGCCTCGCAGTAAATTGGTCTGTTGATATTTTCTAAAAAGTGCCAGCGAGTGGCTATGTGCCTCCCATAGGATATGATGGGGAGCGCTATGTCAGCTAAAGATCGCCGACATTACCACTTGTAGGCACTTTCTGTGAGCAGAAGGGGGGCCGTATTTGAAGTGTTCTTATGCAGCACAGACAGTGCGCTCACTGAAACACGGTTTCGGTGTCGGAACACTTCAAATAATGCCCGTGTGACTGTGACCTAACTGTAACTACACTTACACTACCTGCCTCACACTGTAATGGCTGACACCCTACTTGCAACCTGTACTTCAGAGATTGGAATATATTGCACTGCTGGTGATGTATCCCAATCAAAGTACAAGTTACTCCCTCTGGAACACCCAGCTAACTCCCTAATACCGCCTACACCTACGTCATGTCTTCCCTATACTCCCCTGGAACACCCAGCTAACTCCCTAATACCGCCTACACCTACGTCATGTCTTCCCTATACTCCCCCTGGAACATCCAGCTAACTCCCTAATAGCGCCTACACCTACATTATGACTTCCCTATACTCCCCCTGGAACGCCTGGCTAACTCCCTAATACCGCCTACACCTACATCATGACTTCCCTATACTCCCCCTGGAACGCCCAGCTAACTCCCTAATACCGACTACACCAACGTCATGTCTTCCCTATACTCCCCCTGGAACGCCCGGCTAACTCCCTAATACCGCCTACACCTACATCATGTCTTCCCTATACTCCCCTGGAACGCCCGGCTAACTCCCTAATACCGACTACACCTATGTCATGTCTTCCCTATACTCCCCCTGGAACGCCCGGCTAACTCCCTAATACCGCCTACACCTACATCATGACTTCCTTATACTCCCCCTGGAACGCCCAGCTAACTCCCTAATACCGCCTACGCCTACGTCATGTCTTACCTATACTTTCCCTGGAACATCCAGCTAACTCCCTAATACTGCCTACACCTACATCATGACTTCCCTATACCCCCCTGGAACACTCAGCTAACTCCCTAAAACCGCCTACACCTACGTCATGTCTTAACTATACTTTCCCTGGAACATCCAGCTAACTCCCTAATACCGCCTACACCTACAACATGTCTTCCCTATACTCCCCCTGGAACATCCAGCTAACTCCCTAATACTGCCTACACCTACATCATGTCTTCCCTATACTCCCCTGGCACGCTCAGCTAACTCCCTAATACCGCCTACACCTACATCATGTCTTCCCTATATTCCCCCTGGCACGCTCAGCTAACTTCCTAATACCACCTACACCTACATCATGTCTTCCCTATACTTCCCCTGGAACGCTCAGCTAACTCCCTAATACTGCCTACATCATGTCTTCCCTATACTCCCCCTGGCACGCTTAGCTAACTTCCTTATACCACCTACACCTACATCATGTCTTCCCTATACTTCCCCTGGAACGCTCAGCTAACTCCCTAATACCGCCTACACCTACATCATGTCTTCCCTATACTCCCCTGGAACACTCCGCTAACTCCCTAATACCGCCTACACCTACATCATGTCTTCCCTATACTCCCCTGGAACACTCCACTAACTCCCTAATACCGCCTACACCTATGTCATGACTTCCCTATACTCCCCCTGGAACATCCAGCTAACGCCCTAATACCGCCTACACCTTCATCATGTGTTCCCTATACTCTCCCCTGGAACGCCTGGCTAACTCCCTAATACACACCCTACATACATCATGTCTTCCCTATACTCCCCTGGAACGCTCAGCTAACTCCCTAATACTGCCAACACCTATGTCATGACTTCCCTATACTCCCCCTGGAACGCTCAGCTAACTCCCTAATACCGCCTACACCTATGTCATGTCTTCCTATACTCCCCTGGAACGCTCAGCTAACTCCCTAATACCGCCTACACCTATGTCATGACTTCCTATACTCCCCCTGGAATGTTCAGCTAACTCCCTAATACCGCCTACACCTATGTCATGTCTTCCCTATACTCCCCTGGAATGCTTAGCTAACTCCCTAATACGCTTACACCTATGTCATGTCTTCCCTATACTCCCCCTGGAACGCTCAGCTAACTCCCTAATACCGACTACACCTATGTCATGACTCCCTATACTCCCCTGGAACGCCCGGCTATTTCCCACAGAACACCTACACCAATGTAATGTCTGCCATTTACCTAACTAATAAAGTATAGAAAAAAAAACGATGTCACTACATTTATATACAATGTTAAAGGGACACTGTACCCAAATTTTTTCTTTCGCGATTCAGATTGAGCATGAAATTTTAAGCAACTTTCTAATTTACTCCTATTATCAAATTTTCTTCATTCTCTTGGTATCTTTATTTGAAATGAAGTTTAGATGCCGGCCCATTTTTGGTGAACAACCTGGGTTGTCCTTGCTAATTGGTGGATAAATTCATCCACCAATAAAAAGTGCTGTCCAGAGTACTGAACCCAAAATAAGCTTAGATGCCTTCTTTTTCAAATAAAGATAGCAAGAGAACAAGAAAAATTGCTAATAGGAGTAAATTAGAAAGTTGCTTAAAATTGCATGTTCTTTCTGAATTTCAAAATAAAAAATTTGGATTCAGTGTCCCTTTAAAATGATATGCCCTGTCATGTATATAACGCATATTATTTTAATTATTATATCTAATTTAAAATGTAGTTTTTTTTTATTATTATTTTTTTTATTTTAAGCATAAATATATACTTTTTATAATATATTTATGCTTAAAATAATAAAATAAACAATTAAAAATATATTTTAAATTAGATACAATACTTAAAAAATATGCATTATATATGACAATGCATATAATTTTAACATAGGATATAAATTCAATACTAAAATAAACTATTAACCCTCACATGCCCTCAACCCCAGCGCAACCTACACTATTAACCTCTAATCTGCCATAACCTAAAGACCTAACCACCCCCTAACCTATTAACCCATACACTGCCACAACACCCCAACGCAATAAGCCCCTAACCTATTAACCCCTATACCACAACAACTCCACAACCTAATAAGCCCCTTAACCTATTAACCCCTATATATATATATATATATATATATATATATATATATATATATATATATATCAGACTACCACTACACTTCTTAACTGCCTAACACCTAACCCCCATTTGTGTGTGTATGTGTGTGTACTTATATACATGCATACACATACATATCCACACATTCATATACATAGATGCATACACATACAAATATACAAAAACATGTTGTCATATACCATATCTCTTTAAATCCCTGTTAACACACTTTTATACATATAAACTGTTTTTATATATATATAATATATATATATATATATATATATATATATATATATATATATATATATACAGATAGAAATAAATATATACAGATAGATACATAGATAAATAGATAGATATACTATATATACCATGTCTAGTGTTAATTGTTGCTTTTCTTTTTTTGCCTGAATGTATAATCTACAATTGAGGCAATGAGTCAGCTATAAAGTGATATAATTGAACTATAATCTATTTATATCCCAGCTAGGTCATGATGCAATGGGAGCCAGCTATAATGGGCACTTTGCATGTGGTGGACTGGTTAGTCCTGTCCTTTCTGTAGCTTAGCAACCAAACTGCAGATTTCTAAAACACCAAACGCGTGACAGCCAATCACACTAGGACTTTCTGTGCATTCTTGGAGTAAGGAAATCAATCAAAAAATTGCCAAAACATCAGATCAGCAATACAGTGTCCATAAAAATGTGATCAGATGGGTTGTAGCAGAAACATGTCTCAAGTCTGTGGGAGTGGGTTTGAGGTTTGGGCAGTAGATCCAGCTTAATAAGCATCACCACATATGGACCCAGATTACAAGTGGTGCAATACTGATGGTGCAGGACCGCTCTAAAAATAGTGCACAATCTGGTATTACAAGTCCATGGTAAAAAAAAGAATTACCAGACATTTTTTTAGCACACCCTATACTTTCAATAGATATTGTGGCCACAGTAAACATTGCTCAAATTACAAGTAGTGAGTTATGTGTTGCACTTGAGCACATGTGATGTAGCTAAAGAGAATAGCTGGAGACCTGAAGTAAAATGTTAGGGCTACAATACAAGTATAGACAAACATGTATTTTACTCACATGTCATGTAAAGGTATATATACATTTCAAGTAAAAAACATGTTGTATAGTAAAGTACACTCTATAGGGTAGATTTAACAAATGCCAGGCGGACATGATTCCCTGTAGCGAACTATGTCTGCCCGACATCGCTAAATGCCGACATCATACGCTGTCGGCATTTAACATTGCACAAGCATTTCTTGTGAAATGCTTGTGCAATGCCGCCCCTGCACAATTGCGGCCAATTGGCTGCTACCAGGGGGTGTCAATCAACCAATCGGAATGATTGCAGTCCGCCACCTAAAAGGTGGCAGAGAAGTTAAGGAGCAGCGGTCTTACGACCACTGCTTCTTAACTTAAGTTTTAGGTGGACCAGAAACTTCAGGGGTAGAAAGCCGCATCTGCTGCATAATAAATCTACCCTATAGCTAGATAGATAAATAGATATGTAAATATAAATAATATATATAGGCTACAATAAACAGTGATGCCTCAGGATTTTTCAAAGTATGGCAAATTTATTGACGTTTTGGGGACTACAATCCCCTTCCTCAGAACAAACAAACGGTAGAAACATAGAAACGTCAATAAATTTGCCATACTTTGAAAAATCCTGAGGCATCACTGTTATATATATTGAGTGTATACCCAGGTGCTTGTTTCAGGAGGGTGGATTCATTCCTATATATATATATATATATATATATATATATATATATATATATAAATATATATATAAAAAATATATATATATATATATATATATATATATATACATATATATATATATATATATATATATATATATATATATATATACATACAGGGAGTGCAGAATTATTAGGCAAGTTGTATTTTTGAGGATTACTTTTATTATTGAACAACAACCATGTTCTCAATGAACCCAAAAAACTAATTAATATCAAAGCTGAATAGTTTTGGAAGTAGTTTTTAGTTTGTTTTTAGTTATAGCTATTTTAGGGGAATATCTGTGTGTGCAGGTGACTATTACTGTGCATAATTATTAGGCAACTTAACAAAAAACAAATATATACCCATTTCAATTATTTATTTTTACCAGTGAAACCAATATAACATCTCAACATTCACAAATATACATTTCTGACATTCAAAAATAAAACAAAAACAAATCAGTGACCAATATAGCCACCTTTCTTTGCAAGGACACTCAAAAGCCTGCCATCCATGGATTCTGTCAGTGTTTTGATCTGTTCACCATCAGCATTGCGTGCAGCAGCAACCACAGCCTCCCAGACACTGTTCAGAGAGGTGTACTGTTTTCCCTCCTTGTAAATCTCACATTTGATGATGGACCACAGGTTCTCAATGGGGTTCAGATCAGGTGAACAAGGAGGCCATGTCATTAGATTTTCTTCTTTTATACCCTTTCTTGCCAGCCACGCTGTGGAGTACTTGGACGCGTGTGATGGAGCATTGTCCTGCATGAAAGTCATGTTTTTCTTGAAGGATGCAGACTTCTTCCTGTACCACTGTTTGAAGAAGGTGTCTTCCAAAACTGGCAGTAGGACTGGGAGTTGAGCTTGACTCCATCCTCAACCCGAAAAGGCCCCACAAGCTCATCTTTGATGATACCAGCCCAAACCAGTACTCCACCTCCACCTTGCTGGTGTCTGAGTCGGACTGGAGCTCTCTGCCCTTTACCAATCCAGCCACGGGCCCATCCATCTGGCCCATCAAGACCCACTCTCATTTCATCAGTCCATAAAACCTTAGAAAAATCAGTCTTGAGATATTTCTTGGCCCAGTCTTGACGTTTCAGCTTGTGTGTCTTGTTCAGTGGTGGTCGTCTTTCAGCCTTTCTTACCTTGGCCATGTCTCTGAGTATTGCACACATTGTGCTTTTGGACCCTGTTGACTATTTTGAATGAAACGCTTGATTGTTCGATGATCACGCTTCAGAAGCTTTGCAATTTTAAGAGTGCTGCATCCCTCTGCAAGATATCTCACTATTTTTTACTTTTCTGAGCCTGTCAAGTCCTTCTTTTGACCCATTTTGCCAAAGGAAAGGAAGTTGCCTAATAATTATGCACACCTGATATAGGGTGTTGATGTCATTAGACCACACCCCTTCTCATTACAGAGATGCACATCACCTAATATGCTTAATTGGTAGTAGGCTTTCGAGCCTATACAGCTTGGAGTAAGACAACATGCATAAAGAGGATGATGTGGTCAAAATACTCATTTGCCTAATAATTCTGCACTCCCTGTATATATACACATACAGTATATATAAAATAACATTTTATACTGTGTGAAGAACAAAACGATTTCTATTTTGTAACGCACCTTCTGCTTAGTGCACCTTTGTTTACACGATTACAAGTGGAGCACTAATTTATCGCGTGTCCGCACACCTGGAAATTCACCCATTTGCGGGTACGAAATAAATAACAATAAAATTAACCAGAGATCAGACCTCTGGTTAATTTTAAAAAACGTTCCCCAAATGCCCCCAAATATAGTGGTGTGTATTTTATTAAAAAATAAAAATTGTAGCATTTTATATTTTTAATAAAATAACTGCACAAAGCAGTTTTTAATGCGGGAAGTTGGCGGGAGTGGGGTATTAGAAAAAAAATGCACTGAAAAGTGCCTTTACATTGCGGTCTATGGGAACTGTGTGTTCCCTGTAAATATATACACATATAAACACATAAATATATATATACATATATAATTATATTTGATACCCATCACTACGCGACTTACCCACTTCGCTGCACTAGTTCTCATGCTGTATCTTACAGCATGAGAACAAGGCTCCCATTAGAGCCTATGGAAGCACGCTCTCGTGAGCGCAATGCTTCCGTGCAATTTGAGGGCGAGGTCGCGTTCGCATTGCACCTGACTCATAATACCAGCCCACATTTGCGTGCGTTAGTATTACAAAGTGGAGCACACATATCGCTTTAGTGAAAGTGATATTTTGCGCTCCATTTATAATCTGACCCAATATCTATTAGGTGAGGGATTTAGCACAATCGCACTATCTGGCTTTCAGATGTTAGTACGCCGGAGGCTTTCACTCAAGCGCTACCATTTTACTTATTTGAGCGCAACTATTGATTTAACTTGAGAGATGTTAGTGCTTAATAACACTAATATTTTTGCTCTCCACTTGCAATCTAGGCATGATCAGATGAAGCCTTTGTTACCTGCAATAGCTCCA